>NW_028327830.1:337500-601561 GCF_031878675.1 Megascapheus bottae | reverse complement strand
TCCTGTACAGCTGGCGCTCCTGCTGCTGCTGCTACTGCAGCTGCTGCGGACTCCTTGTTGGTTTGTTCCCCTCAGGCACACTCTCTCCCAGAGCCCTCTGACTGTGTGAGGGGGGAGGGGCCGGGCGAGGGGGAGCCACAGAACCCGAGGGCGCAAGGGTGATCCAAGGCGACCGACCCAGCCACACGCGGGACTCCAAGTGCGAACGCCGAGGGAATGGAAGAGGTCGGGGAGGGGGGTGGGGGGAGGAGGGGGTGGAGTCGGCTGAAGGTGGGGGTGGGGCAGGGAGCCGGGGAGGGCCAGGATGCCAGAGAGAGCAAGACGAAGGAGGGACTGGGGAGCGCCTGCAGCCCAAGGCCCTCACTTCCGGTCCCGAGGTGCCCGCCGACCTCCATCCCTTGGTAGGTCTCTAAGGCTGCCCATGGTGGTCTCCCCCAGGCCTCTGTGGGTGGCGAGAACCACGCCCCACGGGCTCCCACCGGGAAGCAGAGCGGGGCAGAGGGGGCACGCCAAGAGGGAACCGCAGACCAACCGGCAGACCCGACCCGGGACCGACCCGGGACCACGGACACCCGTGGCCTGGCCTCGAGGCCCCCGAGGCGGTCCAGGTGGGGTGGCTTCCCAGGGGCCCGCCTCGAAACCAGGAGGGCAGACCCCACCTGCCCCAGAGCGGCGCCGAGAGGGGTCCCCCGGCGGGCCTGACCGGACCTGCCCTGCTCCCTCCCCCGGGTCTGGAGGGTCCTGGAGAGTCCGGGCCTGGGCTCTTTCCCTAGGCCAAAGGGGAGCCCCTGGAAAGGAAAGGCCTGACCGGGAAGTGGATGGAGCCGGTGGGGTATCTCCAGAGAAGGCACTTCCTAGCCACGTTCAAGAAAGTCGCGGTCCCGTGGTCGAGATCCAGAAAGACCCCCACCCTCCCAGAGGCCGCTCTAGGTAGTGATGGCGCAGAGGTGAGGTTGTAAAGAGGCCGGCTGGGTGGGAGCCTTCCACCCAGAAGAGGACGAAAAGGTCGTGGTCGGAGGCCCTCGGAGGGAATCCGGCCGGATTCCCGCAGACTCCCACCGCCCAGGAGGAAGAGTCGTCCGGGCTGAGCTCCCAGTAGTGTCGGCCGGCGCTGAAGACCTGGCGCCAAGCGCGACCTGGTGGCCGGCTTCTTCCTCCCTGGAAGCTGCCAGCAGAGGTGGGCTCGGCGTCCAGGGGCCGAAGGACACCTCTACTCGGTACGGGCTGAGGCTCTCCACCAGCCCGCGGATTCTAGGGGGGCCGAGCAACGGCTCCAGGGTCTGGGGCTGGAAGAGCAAGGCGCACTCTCCCAGCTCCAGGCCGTCCCTGAAGTCCTGGAGGAGCTCCACATCCGGCTTTTGGTAGGCCCTCATCAGCTCCTGGTACACGCTCCTGAGGTGACCCTGTTCCTCGAGCAGGTGCCCCTCGGTTGTCTGGAGTTGCGCTGAGGTCCTCCTTCCTAGGTCGAGCAGTAACTCTTGGGCAAATCGCCTGTCCCCCTCCCGGAGACCAGGGTGCCCCGGGGTGGCATAAAACGCCTCGGTCATCGTCCGGTGGAGGTGCAGAAACCAACCCCACCGGCTCATGATCTCCCTCTGCTCCTCCACCTTCCTCTGGGTCTCTTCTTTCCTCTCCCACAAAGTCTCCATGAGCTGTAAGATGGCCTCCCGCCTGTGGGCGGCTGCGCGCTCCACGGGCTGGTGCCGGTGAGCCCGGTGCTCCGGGGCCTGGGAGCAGAGCCCGCAGAGCGGGCTCTCGTCCTCCTCGCAGAACATCTGCTTTGGCTCGCCGTGGGTCCCACACCTGTGCTCCCGGGAGCTCAGGAACCCGCGGAGGCTGGCCTTCCGCACCAGGGAGACCACACTGCCCAGCACCACGTTGGATCTCGGCTCTCCTCGCTGGGAGGGCTCCCTGCAGGCAGGGCACCTGGCCGGGGTCGTGGCATCTTCCAGGCCAGGCGGAGACACGGGCGACAGAAAGTGTGGCCGCACTGGACGGTGACCGGGACCATCAGGGTGTCCAGGCAGATGGGGCATCTCACCTCCTCCTGGAAGGCTCGGGCCAGCTCAGCTTCCATCTTCGCCCTTCAGAGAGCGCGGAAAACGGCCCCAAGGGCAGGTTCTCCCGCAGGGATCCTCAGCACGCACCGCACCGGTAGGCCAGTTGGGAGCGCCGTCCAGCCGTCCGGACCAGTGGCTGCAGCGGGATCTTCTCCACACAGGGAGGCCAGGAAGTGGCGCGCGGCCTTTATCGACCTGGGCGGGGGGCGGAGCCAGGGCAGGGCTTTGTGCCTGCGTGCCAGGACACCTGCTGACGGTCAGGCCACCCGCCTGCACAGGCAGGCAGGGGGCCAGGGGCCAGGTGCGGGCAGGCCCCGCCCCCTCCCCACCCGCCCCCGCACCTGCCAGCTTTGGGAACGGGAACGTGGCCTCACCAGTTGCTCCAGCCAGGACTGGCGCCCTCCCTCCTGTACAGCTGGCGCTCCTGCTGCTGCTGCTACTGCAGCTGCTGCGGACTCCTTGTTGGTTTGTTCCCCTCAGGCACACTCTCTCCCAGAGCCCTCTGACTGTGTGAGGGGGGAGGGGCCGGGCGAGGGGAGCCACAGAACCCGAGGGCGCAAGGGTGATCCAAGGCGACCGACCCAGCCACACGCGGGACTCAAGTGCGAACGCCGAGGGAATGAAGAGGTCGGGGAGGGGGGTGGGGGGAGGAGGGGTGAGTCGGCTGAAGGTGGGGGTGGGGCAGGGAGCCGGGGAGGGCCAGGATGCCAGAGAGAGCAAGACGAAGGAGGGACTGGGGAGCGCCTGCAGCCCAAGGCCCTCACTTCCGGTCCCGAGGTGCCCGCCGACCTCCATCCCTTGGTAGGTCTCTAAGGCTGCCCATGGTGGTCTCCCCCCAGGCCTCTGTGGTGGCGAGAACCACGCCCCCACCGGGCTCCCACCGGGAAGCAGAGCGGGGCAGAGGGGGGCACGCCAAGAGGGAACCGCAGACCAACCGGCAGACCCGACCCGGGACCCGACCCGGGACCACGGACACCCGTGGCCTGGCCTCGAGGCCCCGAGGCGGTCCAGGTGGGGTGGCTTCCCAGGGCCCGCCTCGAAACCAGGAGGGCAGACCCCACCTGCCCCAGAGCGGCGCCGAGAGGGGTCCCCGGCGGGCCTGACCGGACCTGCCCTGCTCCCTCCCCCGGGTCTGGAGGGTCCTGGAGAGTCCCGGGCCTGGGCTCTTTCCCTAGGCCAAAGGGGAGCCCCTGGAAAGGAAAGGCCTGACCGGGAAGTGGATGGAGCCGGTGGGGTATCTCCAGAGAAGGCACTTCCTAGCCACGTTCAAGAAAGTCGCGGTCCCGTGGTCGAGATCCAGAAAGACCCCCACCCTCCCCAGAGGCCGCTCTAGGTAGTGATGGCGCAGAGGTGAGGTTGTAAAGAGGCCGGCTGGGTGGGAGCCTTCCACCCAGAAGAGGACGAAAAGGTCGTGGTCGGAGGCCCTCGGAGGGAATCCGGCCGGATTCCCGCAGACTCCCACCGCCCAGGAGGAAGAGTCGTCCGGGCTGAGCTCCCAGTAGTGTCGGCCGGCGCTGAAGACCTGGGCGCCAAGCGCGACCTGGTGGCCGGCTTCTTCCTCCCTGGAAGCTGCCAGCAGAGGTGGGCTCGGCGTCCAGGGGCCGAAGGACACCTCTACTCGGTACGGGCTGAGGCTCTCCACCAGCCCGCGGATTCTAGGGGGGCCGAGCAACGGCTCCAGGGTCTGGGGCTGGAAGAGCAAGGCGCACTCTCCCAGCTCCAGGCCGTCCCTGAAGTCCTGGAGGAGCTCCACATCCGGCTTTTGGTAGGCCCTCATCAGCTCCTGGTACACGCTCCTGAGGTGACCCTGTTCCTCGAGCAGGTGCCCCTCGGTTGTCTGGAGTTGCGCTGAGGTCCTCCTTCCTAGGTCGAGCAGTAACTCTTGGGCAAATCGCCTGTCCCCCTCCCGGAGACCAGGGTGCCCCGGGGTGGCATAAAACGCCTCGGTCATCGTCCGGTGCAGGTGCAGAAACCAACCCCACCGGCTCATGATCTCCCTCTGCTCCTCCACCTTCCTCTGGGTCTCTTCTTTCCTCTCCCACAAAGTCTCCATGAGCTGTAAGATGGCCTCCCGCCTGTGGGCGGCTGCGCGCTCCACGGGCTGGTGCCGGTGAGCCCGGTGCTCCGGGGCCTGGGAGCAGAGCCCGCAGAGCGGGCTCTCGTCCTCCTCGCAGAACATCTGCTTTGGCTCGCCGTGGGTCCCACACCTGTGCTCCCGGGAGCTCAGGAACCCGCGGAGGCTGGCCTTCCGCACCAGGGAGACCACACTGCCCAGCACCACGTTGGATCTCGGCTCTCCTCGCTGGGAGGGCTCCCTGCAGGCAGGGCACCTGGCCGGGGTCGTGGCATCTTCCCAGGCCAGGCGGAGACACGGGCGACAGAAAGTGTGGCCGCACTGGACGGTGACCGGGACCATCAGGGTGTCCAGGCAGATGGGGCATCTCACCTCCTCCTGGAAGGCTCGGGCCAGCTCAGCTTCCATCTTCGCCCTTCAGAGAGCGCGGAAAACGGCCCCAAGGGCAGGTTCTCCCGCAGGGATCCTCAGCACGCACCGCACCGGTACGCCAGTTGGGAGCGCCGTCCAGCCGTCCGGACCAGTGGCTGCAGCGGGATCTTCTCCACACAGGGAGGCCAGGAAGTGGCGCGCGGCCTTTTATCGACCTGGGCGGGGGGCGGAGCCAGGGAAGGGCTTTGCGCCTGCGTGCCAGGACACCTGCTGACGGTCAGGCCACCCGCCTGCACATGCAGGCAGGGGGCCAGGGGGCCAGGTGCGGGCAGGCCCCGCCCCCTCCCCACCCCCCCCCCGCACCTGCCAGCTTTGGGAACGGGAACGTGGCCTCACCAGTTGCTCCAGCCAGGACTGGCGCCCTCCCTCCTGTACAGCTGGCGCTCCTGCTGCTGCTGCTACTGCAGCTGCTGCGGACTCCTTGTTGGTTTGTTCCCCTCAGGCACACTCTCTCCCAGAGCCCTCTGACTGTGTGAGGGGGGAGGGGCCGGGCGAGGGGGAGCCACAGAACCCGAGGGCGCAAGGGTGATCCAAGGCGACCGACCCAGTCACACGCGGGACGCCAAGTGCGAACGCCGAGGGAATGGAAGAGGTCGGGGAGGGGGGTGGGGGGAGGAGGGGGTGAGTCGGCTGAAGGTGGGGGTGGGGCAGGGAGCCGGGGAGGGCCAGGATGCCAGAGAGAGCAAGACGAAGGAGGGACTGGGGAGCGCCTGCAGCCCAAGGCCCTCACTTCCGGTCCCGAGGTGCCCGCCGACCTCCATCCCTTGGTAGGTCTCTAAGGCTGCCCATGGTGGTCTCCCCCCAGGCCTCTGTGGGTGGCGAGAACCACGCCCCCACCGGGCTCCCACCGGGAAGCAGAGCGGGGCAGAGGGGGGCACGCCAAGAGGGAACCGCAGACCAACCGGCAGACCCGACCCGGGACCCGACCCGGGACCACGGACACCCGTGGCCTGGCCTCGAGGCCCCCGAGGCGGTCCAGGTGGGGTGGCTTCCCCAGGGCCCGCCTCGAAACCAGGAGGGCAGACCCCACCTGCCCCAGAGCGGCGCCGAGAGGGGCCCCCCGGCGGGCCTGACCGGACCTGCCCTGCTCCCTCCCCCGGGTCTGGAGGGTCCTGGAGAGTCCCGGGCCTGGGCTCTTTCCCTAGGCCAAAGGGGCGCCCCTGGAAAGGAAAGGCCTGACCGGGAAGTGGATGGAGCCGGTGGGGTATCTCCAGAGAAGGCACTTCCTAGCCACGTTCAAGAAAGTCGCGGTCCCGTGGTCGAGATCCAGAAAGACCCCCACCCTCCCCAGAGGCCGCTCTAGGTAGTGATGGCGCAGAGGTGAGGTTGTAAAGAGGCCGGCTGGGTGGGAGCCTTCCACCCAGAAGAGGACGAAAAGGTCGTGGTCGGAGGCCCTCGGAGGGAATCCGGCCGGATTCCCGCAGACTCCCACCGCCCAGGAGGAAGAGTCGTCCGGGCTGAGCTCCCAGTAGTGTCGGCCGGCGCTGAAGACCTGGGCGCCAAGCGCGACCTGGTGGCCGGCTTCTTCCTCCCTGGAAGCTGCCAGCAGAGGTGGGCTCGGCGTCCAGGGGCCGAAGGACACCTCTACTCGGTACGGGCTGAGGCTCTCCACCAGCCCGCGGATTCTAGGGGGGCCGAGCAACGGCTCCAGGGTCTGGGGCTGGAAGAGCAAGGCGCACTCTCCCAGCTCCAGGCCGTCCCTGAAGTCCTGGAGGAGCTCCACATCCGGCTTTTGGTAGGCCCTCATCAGCTCCTGGTACACGCTCCTGAGGTGACCCTGTTCCTCGAGCAGGTGCCCCTCGGTTGTCTGGAGTTGCGCTGAGGTCCTCCTTCCTAGGTCGAGCAGTAACTCTTGGGCAAATCGCCTGTCCCCCTCCCGGAGACCAGGGTGCCCCGGGGTGGCATAAAACGCCTCGGTCATCGTCCGGTGGAGGTGCAGAAACCAACCCCACCGGCTCATGATCTCCCTCTGCTCCTCCACCTTCCTCTGGGTCTCTTCTTTCCTCTCCCACAAAGTCTCCATGAGCTGTAAGATGGCCTCCCGCCTGTGGGCGGCTGCGCGCTCCACGGGCTGGTGCCGGTGAGCCCGGTGCTCCGGGGCCTGGGAGCAGAGCCCGCAGAGCGGGCTCTCGTCCTCCTCGCAGAACATCTGCTTTGGCTCGCCGTGGGTCCCACACCTGTGCTCCCGGGAGCTCAGGAACCCGCGGAGGCTGGCCTTCCGCACCAGGGAGACCACACTGCCCAGCACCACGTTGGATCTCGGCTCTCCTCGCTGGGAGGGCTCCCTGCAGGCAGGGCACCTGGCCGGGGTCGTGGCATCTTCCCAGGCCAGGCGGAGACACGGGCGACAGAAAGTGTGGCCGCACTGGACGGTGACCGGGACCATCAGGGTGTCCAGGCAGATGGGGCATCTCACCTCCTCCTGGAAGGCTCGGGCCAGCTCAGCTTCCATCTTCGCCCTTCAGAGAGCGCGGAAAACGGCCCCAAGGGCAGGTTCTCCCGCAGGGATCCTCAGCACGCACCGCACCGGTAGGCCAGTTGGGAGCGCCGTCCAGCCGTCCGGACCAGTGGCTGCAGCGGGATCTTCTCCACACAGGGAGGCCAGGAAGTGGCGCGCGGCCTTTATCGACCTGGGCGGGGGGCGGAGCCAGGGCAGGGCTTTGTGCCTGCGTGCCAGGACACCTGCTGACGGTCAGGCCACCCGCCTGCACATGCAGGCAGGGGGCCAGGGGGCCAGGTGCGGGCAGGCCCCGCCCCCTCCCCACCCCCCCCCGCACCTGCCAGCTTTGGGAACGGGAACGTGGCCTCACCAGTTGCTCCAGCCAGGACTGGCGCCCTCCCTCCTGTACAGCTGGCGCTCCTGCTGCTGCTGCTACTGCAGCTGCTGCGGACTCCTTGTTGGTTTGTTCCCCTCAGGCACACTCTCTCCCAGAGCCCTCTGACTGTGTGAGGGGGGAGGGGCCGGGCGAGGGGGAGCCACAGAACCCGAGGGCGCAAGGGTGATCCAAGGCGACCGACCCAGCCACACGCGGGACTCCAAGTGCGAACGCCGAGGGAATGGAAGAGGTCGGGGAGGGGGGTGGGGGGAGGAGGGGGTGAGTCGGCTGAAGGTGGGGGTGGGGCAGGGAGCCGGGGAGGGCCAGGATGCCAGAGAGAGCAAGACGAAGGAGGGACTGGGGAGCGCCTGCAGCCCAAGGCCCTCACTTCCGGTCCCGAGGTGCCCGCCGACCTCCATCCCTTGGTAGGTCTCTAAGGCTGCCCATGGTGGTCTCCCCCCAGGCCTCTGTGGGTGGCGAGAACCACGCCCCCACCGGGCTCCCACCGGGAAGCAGAGCGGGGCAGAGGGGGGCACGCCAAGAGGGAACCGCAGACCAACCGGCAGACCCGACCCGGGACCCGACCCGGGACCACGGACACCCGTGGCCTGGCCTCGAGGCCCCCGAGGCGGTCCAGGTGGGGTGGCTTCCCCAGGGCCCGCCTCGAAACCAGGAGGGCAGACCCCACCTGCCCCAGAGCGGCGCCGAGAGGGGTCCCCCGGCGGGCCTGACCGGACCTGCCCTGCTCCCTCCCCCGGGTCTGGAGGGTCCTGGAGAGTCCCGGGCCTGGGCTCTTTCCCTAGGCCAAAGGGGAGCCCCTGGAAAGGAAAGGCCTGACCGGGAAGTGGATGGAGCCGGTGGGGTATCTCCAGAGAAGGCACTTCCTAGCCACGTTCAAGAAAGTCGCGGTCCCGTGGTCGAGATCCAGAAAGACCCCCACCCTCCCCAGAGGCCGCTCTAGGTAGTGATGGCGCAGAGGTGAGGTTGTAAAGAGGCCGGCTGGGTGGGAGCCTTCCACCCAGAAGAGGACGAAAAGGTCGTGGTCGGAGGCCCTCGGAGGGAATCCGGCCGGATTCCCGCAGACTCCCACCGCCCAGGAGGAAGAGTCGTCCGGGCTGAGCTCCCAGTAGTGTCGGCCGGCGCTGAAGACCTGGGCGCCAAGCGCGACCTGGTGGCCGGCTTCTTCCTCCCTGGAAGCTGCCAGCAGAGGTGGGCTCGGCGTCCAGGGGCCGAAGGACACCTCTACTCGGTACGGGCTGAGGCTCTCCACCAGCCCGCGGATTCTAGGGGGGCCGAGCAACGGCTCCAGGGTCTGGGGCTGGAAGAGCAAGGCGCACTCTCCCAGCTCCAGGCCGTCCCTGAAGTCCTGGAGGAGCTCCACATCCGGCTTTTGGTAGGCCCTCATCAGCTCCTGGTACACGCTCCTGAGGTGACCCTGTTCCTCGAGCAGGTGCCCCTCGGTTGTCTGGAGTTGCGCTGAGGTCCTCCTTCCTAGGTCGAGCAGTAACTCTTGGGCAAATCGCCTGTCCCCCTCCCGGAGACCAGGGTGCCCCGGGGTGGCATAAAACGCCTCGGTCATCGTCCGGTGCAGGTGCAGAAACCAACCCCACCGGCTCATGATCTCCCTCTGCTCCTCCACCTTCCTCTGGGTCTCTTCTTTCCTCTCCCACAAAGTCTCCATGAGCTGTAAGATGGCCTCCCGCCTGTGGGCGGCTGCGCGCTCCACGGGCTGGTGCCGGTGAGCCCGGTGCTCCGGGGCCTGGGAGCAGAGCCCGCAGAGCGGGCTCTCGTCCTCCTCGCAGAACATCTGCTTTGGCTCGCCGTGGGTCCCACACCTGTGCTCCCGGGAGCTCAGGAACCCGCGGAGGCTGGCCTTCCGCACCAGGGAGACCACACTGCCCAGCACCACGTTGGATCTCGGCTCTCCTCGCTGGGAGGGCTCCCTGCAGGCAGGGCACCTGGCCGGGGTCGTGGCATCTTCCCAGGCCAGGCGGAGACACGGGCGACAGAAAGTGTGGCCGCACTGGACGGTGACCGGGACCATCAGGGTGTCCAGGCAGATGGGGCATCTCACCTCCTCCTGGAAGGCTCGGGCCAGCTCAGCTTCCATCTTCGCCCTTCAGAGAGCGCGGAAAACGGCCCCAAGGGCAGGTTCTCCCGCAGGGATCCTCAGCACGCACCGCACCGGTACGCCAGTTGGGAGCGCCGTCCAGCCGTCCGGACCAGTGGCTGCAGCGGGATCTTCTCCACACAGGGAGGCCAGGAAGTGGCGCGCGGCCTTTTATCGACCTGGGCGGGGGGCGGAGCCAGGGAAGGGCTTTGCGCCTGCGTGCCAGGACACCTGCTGACGGTCAGGCCACCCGCCTGCACATGCAGGCAGGGGGCCAGGGGGCCAGGTGCGGGCAGGCCCCGCCCCCTCCCCACCCCCCCCCCGCACCTGCCAGCTTTGGGAACGGGAACGTGGCCTCACCAGTTGCTCCAGCCAGGACTGGCGCCCTCCCTCCTGTACAGCTGGCGCTCCTGCTGCTGCTGCTACTGCAGCTGCTGCGGACTCCTTGTTGGTTTGTTCCCCTCAGGCACACTCTCTCCCAGAGCCCTCTGACTGTGTGAGGGGGGAGGGGCCGGGCGAGGGGGAGCCACAGAACCCGAGGGCGCAAGGGTGATCCAAGGCGACCGACCCAGTCACACGCGGGACGCCAAGTGCGAACGCCGAGGGAATGGAAGAGGTCGGGGAGGGGGGTGGGGGGAGGAGGGGGTGAGTCGGCTGAAGGTGGGGGTGGGGCAGGGAGCCGGGGAGGGCCAGGATGCCAGAGAGAGCAAGACGAAGGAGGGACTGGGGAGCGCCTGCAGCCCAAGGCCCTCACTTCCGGTCCCGAGGTGCCCGCCGACCTCCATCCCTTGGTAGGTCTCTAAGGCTGCCCATGGTGGTCTCCCCCCAGGCCTCTGTGGGTGGCGAGAACCACGCCCCCACCGGGCTCCCACCGGGAAGCAGAGCGGGGCAGAGGGGGGCACGCCAAGAGGGAACCGCAGACCAACCGGCAGACCCGACCCGGGACCCGACCCGGGACCACGGACACCCGTGGCCTGGCCTCGAGGCCCCCGAGGCGGTCCAGGTGGGGTGGCTTCCCCAGGGCCCGCCTCGAAACCAGGAGGGCAGACCCCACCTGCCCCAGAGCGGCGCCGAGAGGGGCCCCCCGGCGGGCCTGACCGGACCTGCCCTGCTCCCTCCCCCGGGTCTGGAGGGTCCTGGAGAGTCCCGGGCCTGGGCTCTTTCCCTAGGCCAAAGGGGCGCCCCTGGAAAGGAAAGGCCTGACCGGGAAGTGGATGGAGCCGGTGGGGTATCTCCAGAGAAGGCACTTCCTAGCCACGTTCAAGAAAGTCGCGGTCCCGTGGTCGAGATCCAGAAAGACCCCCACCCTCCCCAGAGGCCGCTCTAGGTAGTGATGGCGCAGAGGTGAGGTTGTAAAGAGGCCGGCTGGGTGGGAGCCTTCCACCCAGAAGAGGACGAAAAGGTCGTGGTCGGAGGCCCTCGGAGGGAATCCGGCCGGATTCCCGCAGACTCCCACCGCCCAGGAGGAAGAGTCGTCCGGGCTGAGCTCCCAGTAGTGTCGGCCGGCGCTGAAGACCTGGGCGCCAAGCGCGACCTGGTGGCCGGCTTCTTCCTCCCTGGAAGCTGCCAGCAGAGGTGGGCTCGGCGTCCAGGGGCCGAAGGACACCTCTACTCGGTACGGGCTGAGGCTCTCCACCAGCCCGCGGATTCTAGGGGGGCCGAGCAACGGCTCCAGGGTCTGGGGCTGGAAGAGCAAGGCGCACTCTCCCAGCTCCAGGCCGTCCCTGAAGTCCTGGAGGAGCTCCACATCCGGCTTTTGGTAGGCCCTCATCAGCTCCTGGTACACGCTCCTGAGGTGACCCTGTTCCTCGAGCAGGTGCCCCTCGGTTGTCTGGAGTTGCGCTGAGGTCCTCCTTCCTAGGTCGAGCAGTAACTCTTGGGCAAATCGCCTGTCCCCCTCCCGGAGACCAGGGTGCCCCGGGGTGGCATAAAACGCCTCGGTCATCGTCCGGTGCAGGTGCAGAAACCAACCCCACCGGCTCATGATCTCCCTCTGCTCCTCCACCTTCCTCTGGGTCTCTTCTTTCCTCTCCCACAAAGTCTCCATGAGCTGTAAGATGGCCTCCCGCCTGTGGGCGGCTGCGCGCTCCACGGGCTGGTGCCGGTGAGCCCGGTGCTCCGGGGCCTGGGAGCAGAGCCCGCAGAGCGGGCTCTCGTCCTCCTCGCAGAACATCTGCTTTGGCTCGCCGTGGGTCCCACACCTGTGCTCCCGGGAGCTCAGGAACCCGCGGAGGCTGGCCTTCCGCACCAGGGAGACCACACTGCCCAGCACCACGTTGGATCTCGGCTCTCCTCGCTGGGAGGGCTCCCTGCAGGCAGGGCACCTGGCCGGGGTCGTGGCATCTTCCCAGGCCAGGCGGAGACACGGGCGACAGAAAGTGTGGCCGCACTGGACGGTGACCGGGACCATCAGGGTGTCCAGGCAGATGGGGCATCTCACCTCCTCCTGGAAGGCTCGGGCCAGCTCAGCTTCCATCTTCGCCCTTCAGAGAGCGCGGAAAACGGCCCCAAGGGCAGGTTCTCCCGCAGGGATCCTCAGCACGCACCGCACCGGTAGGCCAGTTGGGAGCGCCGTCCAGCCGTCCGGACCAGTGGCTGCAGCGGGATCTTCTCCACACAGGGAGGCCAGGAAGTGGCGCGCAGCCTTTATCGACCTGGGCGGGGGGCGGAGCCAGGGCAGGGCTTTGTGCCTGCGTGCCAGGACACCTGCTGACGGTCAGGCCACCCGCCTGCACATGCAGGCAGGGGGCCAGGGGGCCAGGTGCGGGCAGGCCCCGCCCCCTCCCCACCCCCCCCCGCACCTGCCAGCTTTGGGAACGGGAACGTGGCCTCACCAGTTGCTCCAGCCAGGACTGGCGCCCTCCCTCCTGTACAGCTGGCGCTCCTGCTGCTGCTGCTACTGCAGCTGCTGCGGACTCCTTGTTGGTTTGTTCCCCTCAGGCACACTCTCTCCCAGAGCCCTCTGACTGTGTGAGGGGGGAGGGGCCGGGCGAGGGGGAGCCACAGAACCCGAGGGCGCAAGGGTGATCCAAGGCGACCGACCCAGCCACACGCGGGACTCCAAGTGCGAACGCCGAGGGAATGGAAGAGGTCGGGGAGGGGGGTGGGGGGAGGAGGGGGTGAGTCGGCTGAAGGTGGGGGTGGGGCAGGGAGCCGGGGAGGGCCAGGATGCCAGAGAGAGCAAGACGAAGGAGGGACTGGGGAGCGCCTGCAGCCCAAGGCCCTCACTTCCGGTCCCGAGGTGCCCGCCGACCTCCATCCCTTGGTAGGTCTCTAAGGCTGCCCATGGTGGTCTCCCCCCAGGCCTCTGTGGGTGGCGAGAACCACGCCCCCACCGGGCTCCCACCGGGAAGCAGAGCGGGGCAGAGGGGGGCACGCCAAGAGGGAACCGCAGACCAACCGGCAGACCCGACCCGGGACCCGACCCGGGACCACGGACACCCGTGGCCTGGCCTCGAGGCCCCCGAGGCGGTCCAGGTGGGGTGGCTTCCCCAGGGCCCGCCTCGAAACCAGGAGGGCAGACCCCACCTGCCCCAGAGCGGCGCCGAGAGGGGTCCCCCGGCGGGCCTGACCGGACCTGCCCTGCTCCCTCCCCCGGGTCTGGAGGGTCCTGGAGAGTCCCGGGCCTGGGCTCTTTCCCTAGGCCAAAGGGGAGCCCCTGGAAAGGAAAGGCCTGACCGGGAAGTGGATGGAGCCGGTGGGGTATCTCCAGAGAAGGCACTTCCTAGCCACGTTCAAGAAAGTCGCGGTCCCGTGGTCGAGATCCAGAAAGACCCCCACCCTCCCCAGAGGCCGCTCTAGGTAGTGATGGCGCAGAGGTGAGGTTGTAAAGAGGCCGGCTGGGTGGGAGCCTTCCACCCAGAAGAGGACGAAAAGGTCGTGGTCGGAGGCCCTCGGAGGGAATCCGGCCGGATTCCCGCAGACTCCCACCGCCCAGGAGGAAGAGTCGTCCGGGCTGAGCTCCCAGTAGTGTCGGCCGGCGCTGAAGACCTGGGCGCCAAGCGCGACCTGGTGGCCGGCTTCTTCCTCCCTGGAAGCTGCCAGCAGAGGTGGGCTCGGCGTCCAGGGGCCGAAGGACACCTCTACTCGGTACGGGCTGAGGCTCTCCACCAGCCCGCGGATTCTAGGGGGGCCGAGCAACGGCTCCAGGGTCTGGGGCTGGAAGAGCAAGGCGCACTCTCCCAGCTCCAGGCCGTCCCTGAAGTCCTGGAGGAGCTCCACATCCGGCTTTTGGTAGGCCCTCATCAGCTCCTGGTACACGCTCCTGAGGTGACCCTGTTCCTCGAGCAGGTGCCCCTCGGTTGTCTGGAGTTGCGCTGAGGTCCTCCTTCCTAGGTCGAGCAGTAACTCTTGGGCAAATCGCCTGTCCCCCTCCCGGAGACCAGGGTGCCCCGGGGTGGCATAAAACGCCTCGGTCATCGTCCGGTGCAGGTGCAGAAACCAACCCCACCGGCTCATGATCTCCCTCTGCTCCTCCACCTTCCTCTGGGTCTCTTCTTTCCTCTCCCACAAAGTCTCCATGAGCTGTAAGATGGCCTCCCGCCTGTGGGCGGCTGCGCGCTCCACGGGCTGGTGCCGGTGAGCCCGGTGCTCCGGGGCCTGGGAGCAGAGCCCGCAGAGCGGGCTCTCGTCCTCCTCGCAGAACATCTGCTTTGGCTCGCCGTGGGTCCCACATCTGTGCTCCCGGGAGCTCAGGAACCCGCGGAGGCTGGCCTTCCGCACCAGGGAGACCACACTGCCCAGCACCACGTTGGATCTCGGCTCTCCTCGCTGGGAGGGCTCCCTGCAGGCAGGGCACCTGGCCGGGGTCGTGGCATCTTCCCAGGCCAGGCGGAGACACGGGCGACAGAAAGTGTGGCCGCACTGGACGGTGACCGGGACCATCAGGGTGTCCAGGCAGATGGGGCATCTCACCTCCTCCTGGAAGGCTCGGGCCAGCTCAGCTTCCATCTTCGCCCTTCAGAGAGCGCGGAAAACGGCCCCAAGGGCAGGTTCTCCCGCAGGGATCCTCAGCACGCACCGCACCGGTAGGCCAGTTGGGAGCGCCGTCCAGCCGTCCGGACCAGTGGCTGCAGCGGGATCTTCTCCACACAGGGAGGCCAGGAAGTGGCGCGCGGCCTTTATCGACCTGGGCGGGGGGCGGAGCCAGGGCAGGGCTTTGTGCCTGCGTGCCAGGACACCTGCTGACGGTCAGGCCACCCGCCTGCACATGCAGGCAGGGGGCCAGGGGGCCAGGTGCGGGCAGGCCCCGCCCCCTCCCCACCCCCCCCCGCACCTGCCAGCTTTGGGAACGGGAACGTGGCCTCACCAGTTGCTCCAGCCAGGACTGGCGCCCTCCCTCCTGTACAGCTGGCGCTCCTGCTGCTGCTGCTACTGCAGCTGCTGCGGACTCCTTGTTGGTTTGTTCCCCTCAGGCACACTCTCTCCCAGAGCCCTCTGACTGTGTGAGGGGGGAGGGGCCGGGCGAGGGGGAGCCACAGAACCCGAGGGCGCAAGGGTGATCCAAGGCGACCGACCCAGCCACACGCGGGACTCCAAGTGCGAACGCCGAGGGAATGGAAGAGGTCGGGGAGGGGGGTGGGGGGAGGAGGGGGTGAGTCGGCTGAAGGTGGGGGTGGGGCAGGGAGCCGGGGAGGGCCAGGATGCCAGAGAGAGCAAGACGAAGGAGGGACTGGGGAGCGCCTGCAGCCCAAGGCCCTCACTTCCGGTCCCGAGGTGCCCGCCGACCTCCATCCCTTGGTAGGTCTCTAAGGCTGCCCATGGTGGTCTCCCCCCAGGCCTCTGTGGGTGGCGAGAACCACGCCCCCACCGGGCTCCCACCGGGAAGCAGAGCGGGGCAGAGGGGGGCACGCCAAGAGGGAACCGCAGACCAACCGGCAGACCCGACCCGGGACCCGACCCGGGACCACGGACACCCGTGGCCTGGCCTCGAGGCCCCCGAGGCGGTCCAGGTGGGGTGGCTTCCCCAGGGCCCGCCTCGAAACCAGGAGGGCAGACCCCACCTGCCCCAGAGCGGCGCCGAGAGGGGCCCCCCGGCGGGCCTGACCGGACCTGCCCTGCTCCCTCCCCCGGGTCTGGAGGGTCCTGGAGAGTCCCGGGCCTGGGCTCTTTCCCTAGGCCAAAGGGGAGCCCCTGGAAAGGAAAGGCCTGACCGGGAAGTGGATGGAGCCGGTGGGGTATCTCCAGAGAAGGCACTTCCTAGCCACGTTCAAGAAAGTCGCGGTCCCGTGGTCGAGATCCAGAAAGACCCCCACCCTCCCCAGAGGCCGCTCTAGGTAGTGATGGCGCAGAGGTGAGGTTGTAAAGAGGCCGGCTGGGTGGGAGCCTTCCACCCAGAAGAGGACGAAAAGGTCGTGGTCGGAGGCCCTCGGAGGGAATCCGGCCGGATTCCCGCAGACTCCCACCGCCCAGGAGGAAGAGTCGTCCGGGCTGAGCTCCCAGTAGTGTCGGCCGGCGCTGAAGACCTGGGCGCCAAGCGCGACCTGGTGGCCGGCTTCTTCCTCCCTGGAAGCTGCCAGCAGAGGTGGGCTCGGCGTCCAGGGGCCGAAGGACACCTCTACTCGGTACGGGCTGAGGCTCTCCACCAGCCCGCGGATTCTAGGGGGGCCGAGCAACGGCTCCAGGGTCTGGGGCTGGAAGAGCAAGGCGCACTCTCCCAGCTCCAGGCCGTCCCTGAAGTCCTGGAGGAGCTCCACATCCGGCTTTTGGTAGGCCCTCATCAGCTCCTGGTACACGCTCCTGAGGTGACCCTGTTCCTCGAGCAGGTGCCCCTCGGTTGTCTGGAGTTGCGCTGAGGTCCTCCTTCCTAGGTCGAGCAGTAACTCTTGGGCAAATCGCCTGTCCCCCTCCCGGAGACCAGGGTGCCCCGGGGTGGCATAAAACGCCTCGGTCATCGTCCGGTGGAGGTGCAGAAACCAACCCCACCGGCTCATGATCTCCCTCTGCTCCTCCACCTTCCTCTGGGTCTCTTCTTTCCTCTCCCACAAAGTCTCCATGAGCTGTAAGATGGCCTCCCGCCTGTGGGCGGCTGCGCGCTCCACGGGCTGGTGCCGGTGAGCCCGGTGCTCCGGGGCCTGGGAGCAGAGCCCGCAGAGCGGGCTCTCGTCCTCCTCGCAGAACATCTGCTTTGGCTCGCCGTGGGTCCCACACCTGTGCTCCCGGGAGCTCAGGAACCCGCGGAGGCTGGCCTTCCGCACCAGGGAGACCACACTGCCCAGCACCACGTTGGATCTCGGCTCTCCTCGCTGGGAGGGCTCCCTGCAGGCAGGGCACCTGGCCGGGGTCGTGGCATCTTCCCAGGCCAGGCGGAGACACGGGCGACAGAAAGTGTGGCCGCACTGGACGGTGACCGGGACCATCAGGGTGTCCAGGCAGATGGGGCATCTCACCTCCTCCTGGAAGGCTCGGGCCAGCTCAGCTTCCATCTTCGCCCTTCAGAGAGCGCGGAAAACGGCCCCAAGGGCAGGTTCTCCCGCAGGGATCCTCAGCACGCACCGCACCGGTACGCCAGTTGGGAGCGCCGTCCAGCCGTCCGGACCAGTGGCTGCAGCGGGATCTTCTCCACACAGGGAGGCCAGGAAGTGGCGCGCGGCCTTTTATCGACCTGGGCGGGGGGCGGAGCCAGGGAAGGGCTTTGCGCCTGCGTGCCAGGACACCTGCTGACGGTCAGGCCACCCGCCTGCACATGCAGGCAGGGGGCCAGGGGGCCAGGTGCGGGCAGGCCCCGCCCCCTCCCCACCCCCCCCCCGCACCTGCCAGCTTTGGGAACGGGAACGTGGCCTCACCAGTTGCTCCAGCCAGGACTGGCGCCCTCCCTCCTGTACAGCTGGCGCTCCTGCTGCTGCTGCTACTGCAGCTGCTGCGGACTCCTTGTTGGTTTGTTCCCCTCAGGCACACTCTCTCCCAGAGCCCTCTGACTGTGTGAGGGGGGAGGGGCCGGGCGAGGGGGAGCCACAGAACCCGAGGGCGCAAGGGTGATCCAAGGCGACCGACCTAGTCACACGCGGGACGCCAAGTGCGAACGCCGAGGGAATGGAAGAGGTCGGGGAGGGGGGTGGGGGGAGGAGGGGGTGAGTCGGCTGAAGGTGGGGGTGGGGCAGGGAGCCGGGGAGGGCCAGGATGCCAGAGAGAGCAAGACGAAGGAGGGACTGGGGAGCGCCTGCAGCCCAAGGCCCTCACTTCCGGTCCCGAGGTGCCCGCCGACCTCCATCCCTTGGTAGGTCTCTAAGGCTGCCCATGGTGGTCTCCCCCCAGGCCTCTGTGGGTGGCGAGAACCACGCCCCCACCGGGCTCCCACCGGGAAGCAGAGCGGGGCAGAGGGGGGCACGCCAAGAGGGAACCGCAGACCAACCGGCAGACCCGACCCGGGACCCGACCCGGGACCACGGACACCCGTGGCCTGGCCTCGAGGCCCCCGAGGCGGTCCAGGTGGGGTGGCTTCCCCAGGGCCCGCCTCGAAACCAGGAGGGCAGACCCCACCTGCCCCAGAGCGGCGCCGAGAGGGGCCCCCCGGCGGGCCTGACCGGACCTGCCCTGCTCCCTCCCCCGGGTCTGGAGGGTCCTGGAGAGTCCCGGGCCTGGGCTCTTTCCCTAGGCCAAAGGGGCGCCCCTGGAAAGGAAAGGCCTGACCGGGAAGTGGATGGAGCCGGTGGGGTATCTCCAGAGAAGGCACTTCCTAGCCACGTTCAAGAAAGTCGCGGTCCCGTGGTCGAGATCCAGAAAGACCCCCACCCTCCCCAGAGGCCGCTCTAGGTAGTGATGGCGCAGAGGTGAGGTTGTAAAGAGGCCGGCTGGGTGGGAGCCTTCCACCCAGAAGAGGACGAAAAGGTCGTGGTCGGAGGCCCTCGGAGGGAATCCGGCCGGATTCCCGCAGACTCCCACCGCCCAGGAGGAAGAGTCGTCCGGGCTGAGCTCCCAGTAGTGTCGGCCGGCGCTGAAGACCTGGGCGCCAAGCGCGACCTGGTGGCCGGCTTCTTCCTCCCTGGAAGCTGCCAGCAGAGGTGGGCTCGGCGTCCAGGGGCCGAAGGACACCTCTACTCGGTACGGGCTGAGGCTCTCCACCAGCCCGCGGATTCTAGGGGGGCCGAGCAACGGCTCCAGGGTCTGGGGCTGGAAGAGCAAGGCGCACTCTCCCAGCTCCAGGCCGTCCCTGAAGTCCTGGAGGAGCTCCACATCCGGCTTTTGGTAGGCCCTCATCAGCTCCTGGTACACGCTCCTGAGGTGACCCTGTTCCTCGAGCAGGTGCCCCTCGGTTGTCTGGAGTTGCGCTGAGGTCCTCCTTCCTAGGTCGAGCAGTAACTCTTGGGCAAATCGCCTGTCCCCCTCCCGGAGACCAGGGTGCCCCGGGGTGGCATAAAACGCCTCGGTCATCGTCCGGTGCAGGTGCAGAAACCAACCCCACCGGCTCATGATCTCCCTCTGCTCCTCCACCTTCCTCTGGGTCTCTTCTTTCCTCTCCCACAAAGTCTCCATGAGCTGTAAGATGGCCTCCCGCCTGTGGGCGGCTGCGCGCTCCACGGGCTGGTGCCGGTGAGCCCGGTGCTCCGGGGCCTGGGAGCAGAGCCCGCAGAGCGGGCTCTCGTCCTCCTCGCAGAACATCTGCTTTGGCTCGCCGTGGGTCCCACACCTGTGCTCCCGGGAGCTCAGGAACCCGCGGAGGCTGGCCTTCCGCACCAGGGAGACCACACTGCCCAGCACCACGTTGGATCTCGGCTCTCCTCGCTGGGAGGGCTCCCTGCAGGCAGGGCACCTGGCCGGGGTCGTGGCATCTTCCCAGGCCAGGCGGAGACACGGGCGACAGAAAGTGTGGCCGCACTGGACGGTGACCGGGACCATCAGGGTGTCCAGGCAGATGGGGCATCTCACCTCCTCCTGGAAGGCTCGGGCCAGCTCAGCTTCCATCTTCGCCCTTCAGAGAGCGCGGAAAACGGCCCCAAGGGCAGGTTCTCCCGCAGGGATCCTCAGCATGCACCGCACCGGTACGCCAGTTGGGAGCGCCGTCCAGCCGTCCGGACCAGTGGCTGCAGCGGGATCTTCTCCACACAGGGAGGCCAGGAAGTGGCGCGCAGCCTTTATCGACCTGGGCGGGGGGCGGAGCCAGGGCAGGGCTTTGTGCCTGCGTGCCAGGACACCTGCTGACGGTCAGGCCACCCGCCTGCACATGCAGGCAGGGGGCCAGGGGGCCAGGTGCGGGCAGGCCCCGCCCCCTCCCCACCCCCCCCCGCACCTGCCAGCTTTGGGAACGGGAACGTGGCCTCACCAGTTGCTCCAGCCAGGACTGGCGCCCTCCCTCCTGTACAGCTGGCGCTCCTGCTGCTGCTGCTACTGCAGCTGCTGCGGACTCCTTGTTGGTTTGTTCCCCTCAGGCACACTCTCTCCCAGAGCCCTCTGACTGTGTGAGGGGGGAGGGGCCGGGCGAGGGGGAGCCACAGAACCCGAGGGCGCAAGGGTGATCCAAGGCGACCGACCCAGCCACACGCGGGACTCCAAGTGCGAACGCCGAGGGAATGGAAGAGGTCGGGGAGGGGGGTGGGGGGAGGAGGGGGTGAGTCGGCTGAAGGTGGGGGTGGGGCAGGGAGCCGGGGAGGGCCAGGATGCCAGAGAGAGCAAGACGAAGGAGGGACTGGGGAGCGCCTGCAGCCCAAGGCCCTCACTTCCGGTCCCGAGGTGCCCGCCGACCTCCATCCCTTGGTAGGTCTCTAAGGCTGCCCATGGTGGTCTCCCCCCAGGCCTCTGTGGGTGGCGAGAACCACGCCCCCACCGGGCTCCCACCGGGAAGCAGAGCGGGGCAGAGGGGGGCACGCCAAGAGGGAACCGCAGACCAACCGGCAGACCCGACCCGGGACCCGACCCGGGACCACGGACACCCGTGGCCTGGCCTCGAGGCCCCCGAGGCGGTCCAGGTGGGGTGGCTTCCCCAGGGCCCGCCTCGAAACCAGGAGGGCAGACCCCACCTGCCCCAGAGCGGCGCTGAGAGGGGTCCCCCGGCGGGCCTGACCGGACCTGCCCTGCTCCCTCCCCCGGGTCTGGAGGGTCCTGGAGAGTCCCGGGCCTGGGCTCTTTCCCTAGGCCAAAGGGGAGCCCCTGGAAAGGAAAGGCCTGACCGGGAAGTGGATGGAGCCGGTGGGGTATCTCCAGAGAAGGCACTTCCTAGCCACGTTCAAGAAAGTCGCGGTCCCGTGGTCGAGATCCAGAAAGACCCCCACCCTCCCCAGAGGCCGCTCTAGGTAGTGATCGCGCAGAGGTGAGGTTGTAAAGAGGCCGGCTGGGTGGGAGCCTTCCACCCAGAAGAGGACGAAAAGGTCGTGGTCGGAGGCCCTCGGAGGGAATCCGGCCGGATTCCCGCAGACTCCCACCGCCCAGGAGGAAGAGTCGTCCGGGCTGAGCTCCCAGTAGTGTCGGCCGGCGCTGAAGACCTGGGCGCCAAGCGCGACCTGGTGGCCGGCTTCTTCCTCCCTGGAAGCTGCCAGCAGAGGTGGGCTCGGCGTCCAGGGGCCGAAGGACACCTCTACTCGGTACGGGCTGAGGCTCTCCACCAGCCCGCGGATTCTAGGGGGGCCGAGCAACGGCTCCAGGGTCTGGGGCTGGAAGAGCAAGGCGCACTCTCCCAGCTCCAGGCCGTCCCTGAAGTCCTGGAGGAGCTCCACATCCGGCTTTTGGTAGGCCCTCATCAGCTCCTGGTACACGCTCCTGAGGTGACCCTGTTCCTCGAGCAGGTGCCCCTCGGTTGTCTGGAGTTGCGCTGAGGTCCTCCTTCCTAGGTCGAGCAGTAACTCTTGGGCAAATCGCCTGTCCCCCTCCCGGAGACCAGGGTGCCCCGGGGTGGCATAAAACGCCTCGGTCATCGTCCGGTGCAGGTGCAGAAACCAACCCCACCGGCTCATGATCTCCCTCTGCTCCTCCACCTTCCTCTGGGTCTCTTCTTTCCTCTCCCACAAAGTCTCCATGAGCTGTAAGATGGCCTCCCGCCTGTGGGCGGCTGCGCGCTCCACGGGCTGGTGCCGGTGAGCCCGGTGCTCCGGGGCCTGGGAGCAGAGCCCGCAGAGCGGGCTCTCGTCCTCCTCGCAGAACATCTGCTTTGGCTCGCCGTGGGTCCCACACCTGTGCTCCCGGGAGCTCAGGAACCCGCGGAGGCTGGCCTTCCGCACCAGGGAGACCACACTGCCCAGCACCACGTTGGATCTCGGCTCTCCTCGCTGGGAGGGCTCCCTGCAGGCAGGGCACCTGGCCGGGGTCGTGGCATCTTCCCAGGCCAGGCGGAGACACGGGCGACAGAAAGTGTGGCCGCACTGGACGGTGACCGGGACCATCAGGGTGTCCAGGCAGATGGGGCATCTCACCTCCTCCTGGAAGGCTCGGGCCAGCTCAGCTTCCATCTTCGCCCTTCAGAGAGCGCGGAAAACGGCCCCAAGGGCAGGTTCTCCCGCAGGGATCCTCAGCATGCACCGCACCGGTACGCCAGTTGGGAGCGCCGTCCAGCCGTCCGGACCAGTGGCTGCAGCGGGATCTTCTCCACACAGGGAGGCCAGGAAGTGGCGCGCAGCCTTTATCGACCTGGGCGGGGGGCGGAGCCAGGGCAGGGCTTTGTGCCTGCGTGCCAGGACACCTGCTGACGGTCAGGCCACCCGCCTGCACATGCAGGCAGGGGGCCAGGGGGCCAGGTGCGGGCAGGCCCCGCCCCCTCCCCACCCCCCCCCGCACCTGCCAGCTTTGGGAACGGGAACGTGGCCTCACCAGTTGCTCCAGCCAGGACTGGCGCCCTCCCTCCTGTACAGCTGGCGCTCCTGCTGCTGCTGCTACTGCAGCTGCTGCGGACTCCTTGTTGGTTTGTTCCCCTCAGGCACACTCTCTCCCAGAGCCCTCTGACTGTGTGAGGGGGGAGGGGCCGGGCGAGGGGGAGCCACAGAACCCGAGGGCGCAAGGGTGATCCAAGGCGACCGACCCAGCCACACGCGGGACTCCAAGTGCGAACGCCGAGGGAATGGAAGAGGTCGGGGAGGGGGGTGGGGGGAGGAGGGGGTGAGTCGGCTGAAGGTGGGGGTGGGGCAGGGAGCCGGGGAGGGCCAGGATGCCAGAGAGAGCAAGACGAAGGAGGGACTGGGGAGCGCCTGCAGCCCAAGGCCCTCACTTCCGGTCCCGAGGTGCCCGCCGACCTCCATCCCTTGGTAGGTCTCTAAGGCTGCCCATGGTGGTCTCCCCCCAGGCCTCTGTGGGTGGCGAGAACCACGCCCCCACCGGGCTCCCACCGGGAAGCAGAGCGGGGCAGAGGGGGGCACGCCAAGAGGGAACCGCAGACCAACCGGCAGACCCGACCCGGGACCCGACCCGGGACCACGGACACCCGTGGCCTGGCCTCGAGGCCCCCGAGGCGGTCCAGGTGGGGTGGCTTCCCCAGGGCCCGCCTCGAAACCAGGAGGGCAGACCCCACCTGCCCCAGAGCGGCGCTGAGAGGGGTCCCCCGGCGGGCCTGACCGGACCTGCCCTGCTCCCTCCCCCGGGTCTGGAGGGTCCTGGAGAGTCCCGGGCCTGGGCTCTTTCCCTAGGCCAAAGGGGAGCCCCTGGAAAGGAAAGGCCTGACCGGGAAGTGGATGGAGCCGGTGGGGTATCTCCAGAGAAGGCACTTCCTAGCCACGTTCAAGAAAGTCGCGGTCCCGTGGTCGAGATCCAGAAAGACCCCCACCCTCCCCAGAGGCCGCTCTAGGTAGTGATCGCGCAGAGGTGAGGTTGTAAAGAGGCCGGCTGGGTGGGAGCCTTCCACCCAGAAGAGGACGAAAAGGTCGTGGTCGGAGGCCCTCGGAGGGAATCCGGCCGGATTCCCGCAGACTCCCACCGCCCAGGAGGAAGAGTCGTCCGGGCTGAGCTCCCAGTAGTGTCGGCCGGCGCTGAAGACCTGGGCGCCAAGCGCGACCTGGTGGCCGGCTTCTTCCTCCCTGGAAGCTGCCAGCAGAGGTGGGCTCGGCGTCCAGGGGCCGAAGGACACCTCTACTCGGTACGGGCTGAGGCTCTCCACCAGCCCGCGGATTCTAGGGGGGCCGAGCAACGGCTCCAGGGTCTGGGGCTGGAAGAGCAAGGCGCACTCTCCCAGCTCCAGGCCGTCCCTGAAGTCCTGGAGGAGCTCCACATCCGGCTTTTGGTAGGCCCTCATCAGCTCCTGGTACACGCTCCTGAGGTGACCCTGTTCCTCGAGCAGGTGCCCCTCGGTTGTCTGGAGTTGCGCTGAGGTCCTCCTTCCTAGGTCGAGCAGTAACTCTTGGGCAAATCGCCTGTCCCCCTCCCGGAGACCAGGGTGCCCCGGGGTGGCATAAAACGCCTCGGTCATCGTCCGGTGGAGGTGCAGAAACCAACCCCACCGGCTCATGATCTCCCTCTGCTCCTCCACCTTCCTCTGGGTCTCTTCTTTCCTCTCCCACAAAGTCTCCATGAGCTGTAAGATGGCCTCCCGCCTGTGGGCGGCTGCGCGCTCCACGGGCTGGTGCCGGTGAGCCCGGTGCTCCGGGGCCTGGGAGCAGAGCCCGCAGAGCGGGCTCTCGTCCTCCTCGCAGAACATCTGCTTTGGCTCGCCGTGGGTCCCACATCTGTGCTCCCGGGAGCTCAGGAACCCGCGGAGGCTGGCCTTCCGCACCAGGGAGACCACACTGCCCAGCACCACGTTGGATCTCGGCTCTCCTCGCTGGGAGGGCTCCCTGCAGGCAGGGCACCTGGCCGGGGTCGTGGCATCTTCCCAGGCCAGGCGGAGACACGGGCGACAGAAAGTGTGGCCGCACTGGACGGTGACCGGGACCATCAGGGTGTCCAGGCAGATGGGGCATCTCACCTCCTCCTGGAAGGCTCGGGCCAGCTCAGCTTCCATCTTCGCCCTTCAGAGAGCGCGGAAAACGGCCCCAAGGGCAGGTTCTCCCGCAGGGATCCTCAGCACGCACCGCACCGGTACGCCAGTTGGGAGCGCCGTCCAGCCGTCCGGACCAGTGGCTGCAGCGGGATCTTCTCCACACAGGGAGGCCAGGAAGTGGCGCGCGGCCTTTTATCGACCTGGGCGGGGGGCGGAGCCAGGGCAGGGCTTTGCGCCTGCGTGCCAGGACACCTGCTGACGGTCAGGCCACCCGCCTGCACATGCAGGCAGGGGGCCAGGGGGCCAGGTGCGGGCAGGCCCCGCACCCTCCCCACCCCCCCCCGCACCTGCCAGCTTTGGGAACGGGAACGTGGCCTCACCAGTTGCTCCAGCCAGGACTGGCGCCCTCCCTCCTGTACAGCTGGCGCTCCTGCTGCTGCTGCTACTGCAGCTGCTGCGGACTCCTTGTTGGTTTGTTCCCCTCAGGCACACTCTCTCCCAGAGCCCTCTGACTGTGTGAGGGGGGAGGGGCCGGGCGAGGGGGAGCCACAGAACCCGAGGGCGCAAGGGTGATCCAAGGCGACCGACCCAGCCACACGCGGGACTCCAAGTGCGAACGCCGAGGGAATGGAAGAGGTCGGGGAGGGGGGTGGGGGGAGGAGGGGGTGAGTCGGCTGAAGGTGGGGGTGGGGCAGGGAGCCGGGGAGGGCCAGGATGCCAGAGAGAGCAAGACGAAGGAGGGACTGGGGAGCGCCTGCAGCCCAAGGCCCTCACTTCCGGTCCCGAGGTGCCCGCCGACCTCCATCCCTTGGTAGGTCTCTAAGGCTGCCCATGGTGGTCTCCCCCCAGGCCTCTGTGGGTGGCGAGAACCACGCCCCCACCGGGCTCCCACCGGGAAGCAGAGCGGGGCAGAGGGGGGCACGCCAAGAGGGAACCGCAGACCAACCGGCAGACCCGACCCGGGACCCGACCCGGGACCACGGACACCCGTGGCCTGGCCTCGAGGCCCCCGAGGCGGTCCAGGTGGGGTGGCTTCCCCAGGGCCCGCCTCGAAACCAGGAGGGCAGACCCCACCTGCCCCAGAGCGGCGCCGAGAGGGGTCCCCCGGCGGGCCTGACCGGACCTGCCCTGCTCCCTCCCCCGGGTCTGGAGGGTCCTGGAGAGTCCCGGGCCTGGGCTC
Source organism: Megascapheus bottae (assembly GCF_031878675.1). Lineage (NCBI taxonomy): Eukaryota > Metazoa > Chordata > Mammalia > Rodentia > Geomyidae > Megascapheus > Megascapheus bottae. The sequence continues at coordinate 576,062 of NW_028327830.1, read as the reverse complement.
TTTCCCTAGGCCAAAGGGGAGCCCCTGGAAAGGAAAGGCCTGACCGGGAAGTGGATGGAGCCGGTGGGGTATCTCCAGAGAAGGCACTTCCTAGCCACGTTCAAGAAAGTCGCGGTCCCGTGGTCGAGATCCAGAAAGACCCCCACCCTCCCCAGAGGCCGCTCTAGGTAGTGATGGCGCAGAGGTGAGGTTGTAAAGAGGCCGGCTGGGTGGGAGCCTTCCACCCAGAAGAGGACGAAAAGGTCGTGGTCGGAGGCCCTCGGAGGGAATCCGGCCGGATTCCCGCAGACTCCCACCGCCCAGGAGGAAGAGTCGTCCGGGCTGAGCTCCCAGTAGTGTCGGCCGGCGCTGAAGACCTGGGCGCCAAGCGCGACCTGGTGGCCGGCTTCTTCCTCCCTGGAAGCTGCCAGCAGAGGTGGGCTCGGCGTCCAGGGGCCGAAGGACACCTCTACTCGGTACGGGCTGAGGCTCTCCACCAGCCCGCGGATTCTAGGGGGGCCGAGCAACGGCTCCAGGGTCTGGGGCTGGAAGAGCAAGGCGCACTCTCCCAGCTCCAGGCCGTCCCTGAAGTCCTGGAGGAGCTCCACATCCGGCTTTTGGTAGGCCCTCATCAGCTCCTGGTACACGCTCCTGAGGTGACCCTGTTCCTCGAGCAGGTGCCCCTCGGTTGTCTGGAGTTGCGCTGAGGTCCTCCTTCCTAGGTCGAGCAGTAACTCTTGGGCAAATCGCCTGTCCCCCTCCCGGAGACCAGGGTGCCCCGGGGTGGCATAAAACGCCTCGGTCATCGTCCGGTGCAGGTGCAGAAACCAACCCCACCGGCTCATGATCTCCCTCTGCTCCTCCACCTTCCTCTGGGTCTCTTCTTTCCTCTCCCACAAAGTCTCCATGAGCTGTAAGATGGCCTCCCGCCTGTGGGCGGCTGCGCGCTCCACGGGCTGGTGCCGGTGAGCCCGGTGCTCCGGGGCCTGGGAGCAGAGCCCGCCGAGCGGGCTCTGGTCCTCCTCGCAGAACATCTGCTTTGGCTCGCCGTGGATCCCACATCTGTGGTCCCGGGAGCTCAGGAACCCGCGGAGGCTGGCCTTCCGCACCAGGGAGACCACACTGCCCAGCACCACGTTGGATCTCGGCTCTCCTCGCTGGGAGGGCTCCCTGCAGGCAGGGCACCTGGCCGGGGTCGTGGCATCTTCCCAGGCCAGGCGGAGACACGGGCGACAGAAAGTGTGGCCGCACTGGACGGTGACCGGGACCATCAGGGTGTCCAGGCAGATGGGGCATCTCACCTCCTCCTGGAAGGCTCGGGCCAGCTCAGCTTCCATCTTCGCCCTTCAGAGAGCGCGGAAAACGGCCCCAAGGGCAGGTTCTCCCGCAGGGATCCTCAGCACGCACCGCACCGGTACGCCAGTTGGGAGCGCCGTCCAGCCGTCCGGACCAGTGGCTGCAGCGGGATCTTCTCCACACAGGGAGGCCAGGAAGTGGCACGCGGCCTTTTATCGACCTGGGCGGGGGGCGGAGCCAGGGCAGGGCTTTGCGCCTGCGTGCCAGGACACCTGCTGACGGTCAGGCCACCCGCCTGCACATGCAGGCAGGGGGCCAGGGGCCAGGTGCGGGCAGGCCCCGCACCCTCCCCACCCCCCCCCCCCCGCACCTGCCAGCTTTGGGAACGGGAACGTGGCCTCACCAGTTGCTCCAGCCAGGACTGGCGCCCTCCCTCCTGTACAGCTGGCGCTCCTGCTGCTGCTGCTACTGCAGCTGCTGCGGACTCCTTGTTGGTTTGTTCCCCTCAGGCACACTCTCTCCCAGAGCCCTCTGACTGTGTGAGGGGGGAGGGGCCGGGCGAGGGGGAGCCACAGAACCCGAGGGCGCAAGGGTGATCCAAGGCGACCGACCCAGCCACACGCGGGACGCCAAGTGCGAACGCCGAGGGAATGGAAGAGGTCGGGGAGGGGGGTGGGGGGAGGAGGGGGTGAGTCGGCTGAAGGTGGGGGTGGGGGAGGGAGCCGGGGAGGGCCAGGATGCCAGAGAGAGCAAGACGAAGGAGGGACTGGGGAGCGCCTGCAGCCCAAGGCCCTCACTTCCGGTCCCGAGGTGCCCGCCGACCTCCATCCCTTGGTAGGTCTCTAAGGCTGCCCATGGTGGTCTCCCCCCAGGCCTCTGTGGGTGGCGAGAACCACGCCCCACCGGGCTCCCACCGGGAAGCAGAGCGGGGCAGAGGGGGGCACGCCAAGAGGGAACCGCAGACCAACCGGCAGACCCGACCCGGGACCCGACCCGGGACCACGGACACCCGTGGCCTGGCCTCGAGGCCCCCGAGGCGGTCCAGGTGGGGTGGCTTCCCCAGGGCCCGCCTCGAAACCAGGAGGGCAGACCCCACCTGCCCCAGAGCGGCCCCGAGAGGGGTCCCCCGGCGGGCCTGACCGGACCTGCCCTGCTCCCTCCCCCGGGTCTGGAGGGTCCTGGAGAGTCCCGGGCCTGGGCTCTTTCCCTAGGCCAAAGGGGAGCCCCTGGAAAGGAAAGGCCTGACCGGGAAGTGGATGGAGCCGGTGGGGTATCTCCAGAGAAGGCACTTCCTAGCCACGTTCAAGAAAGTCGCGGTCCCGTGGTCGAGATCCAGAAAGACCCCCACCCTCCCCAGAGGCCGCTCTAGGTAGTGATGGCGCAGAGGTGAGGTTGTAAAGAGGCCGGCTGGGTGGGAGCCTTCCACCCAGAAGAGGACGAAAAGGTCGTGGTCGGAGGCCCTCGGAGGGAATCCGGCCGGATTCCCGCAGACTCCCACCGCCCAGGAGGAAGAGTCGTCCGGGCTGAGCTCCCAGTAGTGTCGGCCGGCGCTGAAGACCTGGGCGCCAAGCGCGACCTGGTGGCCGGCTTCTTCCTCCCTGGAAGCTGCCAGCAGAGGTGGGCTCGGCGTCCAGGGGCCGAAGGACACCTCTACTCGGTACGGGCTGAGGCTCTCCACCAGCCCGCGGATTCTAGGGGGGCCGAGCAACGGCTCCAGGGTCTGGGGCTGGAAGAGCAAGGCGCACTCTCCCAGCTCCAGGCCGTCCCTGAAGTCCTGGAGGAGCTCCACATCCGGCTTTTGGTAGGCCCTCATCAGCTCCTGGTACACGCTCCTGAGGTGACCCTGTTCCTCGAGCAGGTGCCCCTCGGTTGTCTGGAGTTGCGCTGAGGTCCTCCTTCCTAGGTCGAGCAGTAACTCTTGGGCAAATCGCCTGTCCCCCTCCCGGAGACCAGGGTGCCCCGGGGTGGCATAAAACGCCTCGGTCATCGTCCGGTGCAGGTGCAGAAACCAACCCCACCGGCTCATGATCTCCCTCTGCTCCTCCACCTTCCTCTGGGTCTCTTCTTTCCTCTCCCACAAAGTCTCCATGAGCTGTAAGATGGCCTCCCGCCTGTGGGCGGCTGCGCGCTCCACGGGCTGGTGCCGGTGAGCCCGGTGCTCCGGGGCCTGGGAGCAGAGCCCGCAGAGCGGGCTCTGGTCCTCCTCGCAGAACATCTGCTTTGGCTCGCCGTGGATCCCACATCTGTGGTCCCGGGAGCTCAGGAACCCGCGGAGGCTGGCCTTCCGCACCAGGGAGACCACACTGCCCAGCACCACGTTGGATCTCGGCTCTCCTCGCTGGGAGGGCTCCCTGCAGGCAGGGCACCTGGCCGGGGTCGTGGCATCTTCCCAGGCCAGGCGGAGACACGGGCGACAGAAAGTGTGGCCGCACTGGACGGTGACCGGGACCATCAGGGTGTCCAGGCAGATGGGGCATCTCACCTCCTCCTGGAAGGCTCGGGCCAGCTCAGCTTCCATCTTCGCCCTTCAGAGAGCGCGGAAAACGGCCCCAAGGGCAGGTTCTCCCGCAGGGATCCTCAGCACGCACCGCACCGGTACGCCAGTTGGGAGCGCCGTCCAGCCGTCCGGACCAGTGGCTGCAGCGGGATCTTCTCCACACAGGGAGGCCAGGAAGTGGCGCGCGGCCTTTTATCGACCTGGGCGGGGGGCGGAGCCAGGGCAGGGCTTTGCGCCTGCGTGCCAGGACACCTGCTGACGGTCAGGCCACCCGCCTGCACATGCAGGCAGGGGGCCAGGGGCCAGGTGCGGGCAGGCCCCGCACCTTCCCCACCCCCCCCCCCGCACCTGCCAGCTTTGGGAACGGGAACGTGGCCTCACCAGTTGCTCCAGCCAGGACTGGCGCCCTCCCTCCTGTACAGCTGGCGCTCCTGCTGCTGCTGCTACTGCAGCTGCTGCGGACTCCTTGTTGGTTTGTTCCCCTCAGGCACACTCTCTCCCAGAGCCCTCTGACTGTGTGAGGGGGGAGGGGCCGGGCGAGGGGGAGCCACAGAACCCGAGGGCGCAAGGGTGATCCAAGGCGACCGACCCAGCCACACGCGGGACGCCAAGTGCGAACGCCGAGGGAATGGAAGAGGTCGGGGAGGGGGGTGGGGGGAGGAGGGGGTGAGTCGGCTGAAGGTGGGGGTGGGGGAGGGAGCCGGGGAGGGCCAGGATGCCAGAGAGAGCAAGACGAAGGAGGGACTGGGGAGCGCCTGCAGCCCAAGGCCCTCACTTCCGGTCCCGAGGTGCCCGCCGACCTCCATCCCTTGGTAGGTCTCTAAGGCTGCCCATGGTGGTCTCCCCCCAGGCCTCTGTGGGTGGCGAGAACCACGCCCCACCGGGCTCCCACCGGGAAGCAGAGCGGGGCAGAGGGGGGCACGCCAAGAGGGAACCGCAGACCAACCGGCAGACCCGACCCGGGACCCGACCCGGGACCACGGACACCCGTGGCCTGGCCTCGAGGCCCCCGAGGCGGTCCAGGTGGGGTGGCTTCCCCAGGGCCCGCCTCGAAACCAGGAGGGCAGACCCCACCTGCCCCAGAGCGGCCCCGAGAGGGGTCCCCCGGCGGGCCTGACCGGACCTGCCCTGCTCCCTCCCCCGGGTCTGGAGGGTCCTGGAGAGTCCCGGGCCTGGGCTCTTTCCCTAGGCCAAAGGGGAGCCCCTGGAAAGGAAAGGCCTGACCGGGAAGTGGATGGAGCCGGTGGGGTATCTCCAGAGAAGGCACTTCCTAGCCACGTTCAAGAAAGTCGCGGTCCCGTGGTCGAGATCCAGAAAGACCCCCACCCTCCCCAGAGGCCGCTCTAGGTAGTGATGGCGCAGAGGTGAGGTTGTAAAGAGGCCGGCTGGGTGGGAGCCTTCCACCCAGAAGAGGACGAAAAGGTCGTGGTCGGAGGCCCTCGGAGGGAATCCGGCCGGATTCCCGCAGACTCCCACCGCCCAGGAGGAAGAGTCGTCCGGGCTGAGCTCCCAGTAGTGTCGGCCGGCGCTGAAGACCTGGGCGCCAAGCGCGACCTGGTGGCCGGCTTCTTCCTCCCTGGAAGCTGCCAGCAGAGGTGGGCTCGGCGTCCAGGGGCCGAAGACCACCTCTACTCGGTACGGGCTGAGGCTCTCCACCAGCCCGCGGATTCTAGGGGGGCCGAGCAACGGCTCCAGGGTCTGGGGCTGGAAGAGCAAGGTGCACTCTCCCAGCTCCAGGCCGTCCCTGAAGTCCTGGAGGAGCTCCACATCCGGCTTTTGGTAGGCCCTCATCAGCTCCTGGTACACGCTCCTGAGGTGACCCTGTTCCTCGAGCAGGTGCCCCTCGGTTGTCTGGAGTTGCGCTGAGGTCCTCCTTCCTAGGTCGAGCAGTAACTCTTGGGCAAATCGCCTGTCCCCCTCCCGGAGACCAGGGTGCCCCGGGGTGGCATAAAACGCCTCGGTCATCGTCCGGTGCAGGTGCAGAAACCAACCCCACCGGCTCATGATCTCCCTCTGCTCCTCCACCTTCCTCTGGGTCTCTTCTTTCCTCTCCCACAAAGTCTCCATGAGCTGTAAGATGGCCTCCCGCCTGTGGGCGGCTGCGCGCTCCACGGGCTGGTGCCGGTGAGCCCGGTGCTCCGGGGCCTGGGAGCAGAGCCCGCAGAGCGGGCTCTGGTCCTCCTCGCAGAACATCTGCTTTGGCTCGCCGTGGATCCCACATCTGTGGTCCCGGGAGCTCAGGAACCCGCGGAGGCTGGCCTTCCGCACCAGGGAGACCACACTGCCCAGCACCACGTTGGATCTCGGCTCTCCTCGCTGGGAGGGCTCCCTGCAGGCAGGGCACCTGGCCGGGGTCGTGGCATCTTCCCAGGCCAGGCGGAGACACGGGCGACAGAAAGTGTGGCCGCACTGGACGGTGACCGGGACCATCAGGGTGTCCAGGCAGATGGGGCATCTCACCTCCTCCTGGAAGGCTCGGGCCAGCTCAGCTTCCATCTTCGCCCTTCAGAGAGCGCGGAAAACGGCCCCAAGGGCAGGTTCTCCCGCAGGGATCCTCAGCATGCACCGCACCGGTACGCCAGTTGGGAGCGCCGTCCAGCCGTCCGGACCAGTGGCTGCAGCGGGATCTTCTCCACACAGGGAGGCCAGGAAGTGGCGCGCGGCCTTTTATCGACCTGGGCGGGGGGCGGAGCCAGGGCAGGGCTTTGCGCCTGCGTGCCAGGACACCTGCTGACGGTCAGGCCACCCGCCTGCACATGCAGGCAGGGGGCCAGGGGCCAGGTGCGGGCAGGCCCCGCACCCTCCCCACCCCCCCCCCCCGCACCTGCCAGCTTTGGGAACGGGAACGTGGCCTCACCAGTTGCTCCAGCCAGGACTGGCGCCCTCCCTCCTGTACAGCTGGCGCTCCTGCTGCTGCTGCTACTGCAGCTGCTGCGGACTCCTTGTTGGTTTGTTCCCCTCAGGCACACTCTCTCCCAGAGCCCTCTGACTGTGTGAGGGGGGAGGGGCCGGGCGAGGGGGAGCCACAGAACCCGAGGGCGCAAGGGTGATCCAAGGCGACCGACCCAGCCACACGCGGGACGCCAAGTGCGAACGCCGAGGGAATGGAAGAGGTCGGGGAGGGGGGTGGGGGGAGGAGGGGGTGAGTCGGCTGAAGGTGGGGGTGGGGGAGGGAGCCGGGGAGGGCCAGGATGCCAGAGAGAGCAAGACGAAGGAGGGACTGGGGAGCGCCTGCAGCCCAAGGCCCTCACTTCCGGTCCCGAGGTGCCCGCCGACCTCCATCCCTTGGTAGGTCTCTAAGGCTGCCCATGGTGGTCTCCCCCCAGGCCTCTGTGGGTGGCGAGAACCACGCCCCACCGGGCTCCCACCGGGAAGCAGAGCGGGGCAGAGGGGGGCACGCCAAGAGGGAACCGCAGACCAACCGGCAGACCCGACCCGGGACCCGACCCGGGACCACGGACACCCGTGGCCTGGCCTCGAGGCCCCCGAGGCGGTCCAGGTGGGGTGGCTTCCCCAGGACCCGCCTCGAAACCAGGAGGGCAGACCCCACCTGCCCCAGAGCGGCCCCGAGAGGGGTCCCCCGGCGGGCCTGACCGGACCTGCCCTGCTCCCTCCCCCGGGTCTGGAGGGTCCTGGAGAGTCCCGGGCCTGGGCTCTTTCCCTAGGCCAAAGGGGAGCCCCTGGAAAGGAAAGGCCTGACCGGGAAGTGGATGGAGCCGGTGGGGTATCTCCAGAGAAGGCACTTCCTAGCCACGTTCAAGAAAGTCGCGGTCCCGTGGTCGAGATCCAGAAAGACCCCCACCCTCCCCAGAGGCCGCTCTAGGTAGTGATCGCGCAGAGGTGAGGTTGTAAAGAGGCCGGCTGGGTGGGAGCCTTCCACCCAGAAGAGGACGAAAAGGTCGTGGTCGGAGGCCCTCGGAGGGAATCCGGCCGGATTCCCGCAGACTCCCACCGCCCAGGAGGAAGAGTCGTCCGGGCTGAGCTCCCAGTAGTGTCGGCCGGCGCTGAAGACCTGGGCGCCAAGCGCGACCTGGTGGCCGGCTTCTTCCTCCCTGGAAGCTGCCAGCAGAGGTGGGCTCGGCGTCCAGGGGCCGAAGGACACCTCTACTCGGTACGGGCTGAGGCTCTCCACCAGCCCGCGGATTCTAGGGGGGCCGAGCAACGGCTCCAGGGTCTGGGGCTGGAAGAGCAAGGCGCACTCTCCCAGCTCCAGGCCGTCCCTGAAGTCCTGGAGGAGCTCCACATCCGGCTTTTGGTAGGCCCTCATCAGCTCCTGGTACACGCTCCTGAGGTGACCCTGTTCCTCGAGCAGGTGCCCCTCGGTTGTCTGGAGTTGCGCTGAGGTCCTCCTTCCTAGGTCGAGCAGTAACTCTTGGGCAAATCGCCTGTCCCCCTCCCGGAGACCAGGGTGCCCCGGGGTGGCATAAAACGCCTCGGTCATCGTCCGGTGCAGGTGCAGAAACCAACCCCACCGGCTCATGATCTCCCTCTGCTCCTCCACCTTCCTCTGGGTCTCTTCTTTCCTCTCCCACAAAGTCTCCATGAGCTGTAAGATGGCCTCCCGCCTGTGGGCGGCTGCGCGCTCCACGGGCTGGTGCCGGTGAGCCCGGTGCTCCGGGGCCTGGGAGCAGAGCCCGCAGAGCGGGCTCTCGTCCTCCTCGCAGAACATCTGCTTTGGCTCGCCGTGGGTCCCACACCTGTGCTCCCGGGAGCTCAGGAACCCGCGGAGGCTGGCCTTCCGCACCAGGGAGACCACACTGCCCAGCACCACGTTGGATCTCGGCTCTCCTCGCTGGGAGGGCTCCCTGCAGGCAGGGCACCTGGCCGGGGTCGTGGCATCTTCCCAGGCCAGGCGGAGACACGGGCGACAGAAAGTGTGGCCGCACTGGACGGTGACCGGGACCATCAGGGTGTCCAGGCAGATGGGGCATCTCACCTCCTCCTGGAAGGCTCGGGCCAGCTCAGCTTCCATCTTCGCCCTTCAGAGAGCGCGGAAAACGGCCCCAAGGGCAGGTTCTCCCGCAGGGATCCTCAGCACGCACCGCACCGGTACGCCAGTTGGGAGCGCCGTCCAGCCGTCCAGACCAGTGGCTGCAGCGGGATCTTCTCCACACAGGGAGGCCAGGAAGTGGCGCGCGGCCTTTTATCGACCTGGGCGGGGGGCGGAGCCAGGGCAGGGCTTTGCGCCTGCGTGCCAGGACACCTGCTGACGGTCAGGCCACCCGCCTGCACATGCAGGCAGGGGGCCAGGGGGCCAGGTGCGGGCAGGCCCCGCCCCCTCCCCACCCCCCCCCCCCCCGCACCTGCCAGCTTTGGGAACGGGAACGTGGCCTCACCAGTTGCTCCAGCCAGGACTGGCGCCCTCCCTCCTGTACAGCTGGCGCTCCTGCTGCTGCTGCTACTGCAGCTGCTGCGGACTCCCTGTTGGTTTGTTCCCCTCAGGCACACTCTCTCCCAGAGCCCTCTGACTGTGTGAGGGGGGAGGGGCCGGGCGAGGGGGAGCCACAGAACCCGAGGGCGCAAGGGTGATCCAAGGCGACCGACCCAGCCACACGCGGGACGCCAAGTCGGAATGCCGAGGGAATGGAAGAGGTCGGGGAGGGGGGTGGGGGGAGGAGGGGGTGAGTCGGCTGAAGGTGGGGGTGGGGGAGGGAGCCGTGGAGGGCCAGGATGCCAGAGAGAGCAAGACGAAGGAGGGACTGGGGAGCGCCTGCAGCCCAAGGCCCTCACTTCCGGTCCCGAGGTGCCCGCCGACCTCCATCCCTTGGTAGGTCTTTAAGGCTGCCCATGGTGGTCTCCCCCCAGGCCTCTGTGGGTGGCGAGAACCACGCCCCCACCGGGCTCCCACCGGGAAGCAGAGCGGGGCAGAGGGGGGGACGCCAAGAGGGAACCGCAGACCAACCGGCAGACCCAACCCGGGACCCGACCCGGGACCACGGACACCCGTGGCCTGGCCTCGAGGCCCCCGAGGCGGTCCAGGTGGGGTGGCTTCCCCAGGGCCCGCCTCGAAACCAGGAAGGCAGACCCCACCTGCCCCAGAGCGGCGCCGAGAGGGGTCCCCCGGCGGGCCTGACCGGACCTGCCCTGCTCCCTCCCCCGGGTCTGGAGGTGAGAAATATGAAATCTCCCCATAATGTAATAGTAACTAATAGTAACCATCACCCTCACAACACAAACATCTTCCAATGTACTTGATTATAGAGGTGATAAATCCAAAATCTTAGAAGAATAGAAGAATGGCCTTTGGAATAGTGCAAGTAGCTGCAGTTTATACAATGGGCTGAAAAACAGCCAACAGGATGTGCAGTTTGAGTTGGTTCGAGTCAGTGAAACTGTATACCTTATGAATCTGAATAAGAGGAGGACATTCCGGGAATAAAACAATAAAATATGGCCAGAAACAAGACATGCAGTCAACTGCCTGTTTAACCAAGTGGAAATTCAATAAACCCCTAGCTGAGTCTTACCTAATGTGATTATAATCAATCATTACCATGTAACTATGCTTCTGCTTCTGTAACCTGCTTCAGCCACCCATAAATATCCCCCTCTCCCCAGCCTAGGTGCGCAAGTCTCCTAGGAGAACTTGTTGCCCCGGGTACCCGTGTTCCCAAATAAACCTCTTGCTGTTTGCATCCGACTGCGTGGACTCGCTGTTCCTTGGGAAGGGGGCTCCGTCTGGAAGACGTCCCGCTGAGTCAGGAGTCTAACATTTGGAGGCCCCAGCGAGATAGGAGACCCCCCACCCAGGGACCACCGACCCACCTCTGGGAGGTAAGCTGGCCAGCAAATTTTTGTTGTTTTCTGTATGTCTTGTCTTATGTTAAGAGTATTTCTGGAATCTGTGACTCGGCCGTGTCAATCTGTATTTCTGGAATCTGTGATTCGGCCGTCTGTATCTGGCGGACCCGTGGAGGAGCTGACGAGCTCGTACTCCCGACCGCAGCCCCTGGGAGACGTCCCTGGGGCATCTGGGGTCAGATTTCTGACCCGTCTGGTTTCCCCTTTTGGGGCTTCGCCTCAGTCTGAGGACTCTTCAGTCCAGCTGATAAGGGAAACGTCTGGGTTTCTTCCAAACACCAGTTTACTTTCGGTTTTGGAAAGAAGCCGTATTGTGAAGTTTTTTTGTCTGTTGTGTATTTTTGTTTCTTGTGTTAATTGTGACGGGACTGAAACTGACTACTAACATGGGACAGACTGTGACAACCCCTTTAAGTTTAACTTTACAGCACTGGAAGGATGTGCAGACCGTGGCCAGCAATCTGTCAGTGGAAGTCCGCAAAGACAGATGGATGACTTTCTGAAGTGTGTTGCCCTTTGTGTCTGTTTAATTGTTGTGTTTATGGTGACGGGACTGGGACTGACTATTAATATGGGACAGTCTGTGACTGCTGCCATGTATGCCATCAAAATTTGGAGTACTTAAAGGTCTCCGCTTCTGTCTTGTTTTGTGAGGTGTTTTTTTTATTGTATGGTTTTGTTTTCAAAATTGGTACCAGTCTTAAATATGGATCCTTGCAATTTTTATGTGTGTATTCTGGGCAGTTGTAACAAGCCCTAGAAAAATAAATCACTGCTAAGTTGCCTTGTAAAAAGTTTTGTTTTGAACCTGGTTCTCACCTGCAAGACTAAAATTGGCAAAGCTCTCTTGACACAAACTTCCGGAAAATGAACGGCTGATATTAATTTTGCGCGCTTTATGATCTTTGAGTATGAATGTGTGTGAATGAGTGAGTGAACATGTTCAAGATTAAATTGTCAGCATGTTGTATAAAACAATGGATAAATTTATACTTGAAACAAAAAGACAATTGGGTAAATCTAAATCTAAACTTCAAGAAAATTATTAGGTTAAAATGTTTTACAATGTCTCAAAGGGTTATTACATTGTTTTAAAGAGAAACTGGTAAAAAGTATTTTTCTAAAGTAGAAAAAGTATTTTCTAAATAAAATTTGCATTAATAATTTGATATTGAAATGCACAGAGCTGTTTACGTTGTGAACATTATATCCTGTTTAACCCAGAGGTATTAGGGAATTTAGAATCTATTTCCTTAAATTAAAATTTGGAGATAAATATTAGGAATTAAAATGTAAATTTATTTATTTCAGAGACCTTACCTATCTTTCAAAACTGTCTAGGTAATCAAATGCTAAGAGACAGGATGGGAAAACTTAGAATAGTCCTATGTGACCATCTTGGGGGGTGAGAGGTGGACTGGCAAAGGTGCAGCCTTGGGTAAGCTGGAGTGAAGGCTGTTCACTTAACTTGGTCAGGTGAACTGAGATCCACATCTTCGCTCTTTTTCTTTGCAGACTGACATTGAAAATCTGATGGTAAAATCTGGGTAATATAATTAGTATTTTAAAAGGAATAAATATTTAAAAATTTATCTCTGTATAATTTGGGTTCATGCTACTGCATTGCAATTGGATGTATTCTAGAAAAAGAAGGAAACTAAGTCCAGATTTAGACTTTTGGTGCACTGATGATGTTTACAGTTCTTGCATTGAGGAAAAACTTATTTGAGTTTAAACTGTTGCTGGAGTTTTGAAACCTGGAAACAAAGGGAGTTCCTTGGGCCCTTAAAGATTTTTCAAATGCACATAAAGAACATTGGAAATGGGTTTCTGAACAAAGTTTGAAATTGAAATTATCCTAAATGTTTGTTTAAAATTAGGACTACCAAAACGGTTGCTTAATTGCTATTTCAGCTTATTCTTGCAAGTTACTCTATAGCAATCTGCAGCAGGTCCATGGAGAAGGACAGCAGATCTTCATTCAGATGGAAATTTGGCCCTCACTAAGTTCCAGGTAAGGTCATGCTTAGAGACTATTTCTGAGTTGACCACCTTGTTGCTTCTAATTGGAGTAAAGTGTCCTTTGTAGGACTCACTGATCTGAAAGCCGCAGTTTTGAGCCAGCCCGGGCAAGGCAAAGTCCCTGTGAGACTGTGGTGTCTAATCTGTCAGAGTGCTATTGAGAGTTGCTTTGGAGCTCGAAGTGGCAGGGTGTTAGCCTTGAGCTGGAGAGCTGAGAGACAGCACCCAGACCCTGAGTTCAAGTCCAGCAACCAACAAAGTGTAATGCCAATGGGACATTTATTCCTGTGTGGAGAGACCCTACTGGGACAATGAAGCATCCAAATGCAGTAAGCCACAGCTTGGATGGCAGAGGTGGTGTCAGATCCTAGAGTCATTTGTGCTTGGCCATTCAAAAGTAATCAGAGCCGGGAGGTCATAGAATAGTTTGTAAGCATGCCTTACTAATGCCCATGCCTACCTGGGCAGGAACTTGTCAATCATCTGTGATAGAGGATAGTTTAAAATCCTAACTGAGTGAAGTTTGATTTGACACCAGCCACAAATTCAGGGTGGATGTGACGCTTGCGTCCCTATTATATGTTTAGATCTGGCAACTGAAGCATAGAGTGCAGGGATTAAGTTCCCCAGAAAATCAGGAAAATGCCTTTGCAAATGGGTGCTAAGTAAGCTACACTGTTGTAGCCAAAGAAAAAGTTTGTGCAGTTGTTAAATGCTTTACATGACTTCCAATTTGGAGTAGAATATATGTAATCTTGACAGCCTCTTGGTAAAATAGGCTAAATTTTCAGGGTCCCTGGCTAGGTATAGAGACAACGCCCCTGAGTCAGCCTGAAGAAGTTATAGAAGATGGATCGTCGCCCATCAGTCCTCTTTAGATAAAGGGACCAAAAAGTTGTTTCTTAAAAATTAAGACAGCATAAGTTAGAGGCATGGAAAAAAATAGTAGTAACAAATGTGCAAGAGTGGAGACTGCACTTGTGGGGAACGGCTACAGTTTTGAGTCTTCTGTGCCTGTCTAGAGAGTGCTAAGCCTTGTTCAATCGAGTAAAGAAAAGTTGCCACCCTGGTATTACTTTGGATTCTCAATCCTATACTGTCTTAAAAACCAACGGGTGCCAGCCTGCAAAAATGAGTGTGCTCGGGTAAAGCAACTAGAAAAGCATTGGGAGAATTCACCAGAGTCAGGCCTTAGGTTAAGCTTCTTTAGAAATTTTGCAGGTGACCCAGCAGGAGGTGTGACATTCCATTGGAGCTGCTGTGCTGCCGGATTCAACCACCACCTTACAATTGTTTACTGAGAGGACTGGAACTAAACTCTTAGTGATGGGACCCGACCTGATTTGATAGACCACCCCCTTCAGGATGCTGAGCTCATCTGGTTCACGGGTGGCAGTAGCCTTCTGGAAAATGGAGAGCGGAAGGCAGGGGCAGCTGTTACCACTGAGACTGAGGTAATTTGGGCTGGAGGGCTGCCCCCTGGAACATCGGCCCAGAAAGCGGAACTTATTGCCCTAACCAAGGCCCTCCAAATGGCAGAAGGTAAGAGACTTAATGTCTACACTGATAGTCGATATGCCTTTGCTACTGCTCACATACATGGAGAAATCTATAAAAGAAGAGGCCTATTGACCTCAAAGGGAAAAGACATTACATTGCCTGGGCCACCAAAAAGGGGAGTCAATGGAAGCACGAGGCAATCGTCTGGCAGACCGAGCGGCCCGGGAAGCTGCACTCCAGGGTAAGAGAACTCCACAAGTGCGAGTCCTCCCAATGACAGAAAAGTCCCTCTGTAACCTTCCTCCACTCCCATACACCCCAGAGGATATTGAGTGTCTTAAGAAAATGGGGGCGGCCTATGACTCCAAACAAGGACAATGGACTTTTGATGGAAAAACAGTTTGGCCCAAAAAGTGGACTTTTAAAACCTTGGCCACTTCTTGGGAAAGGAAGAGGCTTTACAACAAGTGGCTGCCCAGTGCCCAGCGTGTGCTAGGGTGAATGCAGGACAGACTAAAATTGGACTTGGAACTAGAATGAGAGGACACCTCCCAGGTGTTCATTGGGAAATTGACTTTACAGAAATTAAACCTGGACAATATGGCTACAAATATCTTCTAGTATTCATAAAAGCGGCTACCACCGACAACTCTGCCGATCAAACACCAGAATGGAAATTGCAACACACTCCAGATCCTTTAAAAATAAGACTTTCTTGGTTGTAAAAATCTCTAACATCCTTGTCTGAAGTACTTTTCTTAAAGGATGGTGATTTGTGTGCTGCTTTGAAAGAGGAATGCTGTTTTTACGCAGACCAGACAGGAATTGTCCGAGAAACTATGAGCAAACTTAGAGAAAGGCTATCAGAAAGAGAGAAAGAATTCCGCTCTCAGCAAGGGTGGTTTGAAAACTGGTTTAATCAATCCCCCTGGTTTGCAACTCTGTTATCCACTATAGCAGGACCACTCATTATACTCATTCTAATTCTCACTTTGGGTCCCTGTATCCTAAATGGACTAGTCAAATTTGTAAAAGATAGATTAACTATAGTACAAGCCTTAGTGCTCACTCAACAGTATCAGCAACTTAAGGAAAGAGAGACCACTCTCATTGAATGAAAGATTCCATTCAAGGAACCAGAAGAAAATGGGGGATGAGAAATATGAAATCTCCCCATAATGTAATAGTAACTAATAGTAACCATCACCCTCACAACACAAACATCTTCCAATGTACTTGATTATAGAGGTGATAAATCCAAAATCTTAGAAGAATAGAAGAATGGCCTTTGGAATAGTGCAAGTAGCTGCAGTTTATACAATGGGCTGAAAAACAGCCAACAGGATGTGCAGTTTGAGTTGGTTCGAGTCAGTGAAACTGTATACCTTATGAACCTGAATAAGAGGAGGACATTCCAGGAATAAAACAATAAAATATGGCCAGAAACAAGACATGCAGTCAACTGCCTGTTTAACCAAGTGGAAATTCAATAAACCCCTAGCTGAGTCTTACCTAATGTGATTATAATCAATCATTACCATGTAACTATGCTTCTGCTTCTGTAACCTGCTTCAGCCACCCATAAATATCCCCCTCTCCCCAGCCTAGGTGCGCAAGTCTCCTAGGAGAACTTGTTGCCCCGGGTACCCGTGTTCCCAAATAAACCTCTTGCTGTTTGCATCCGACTGCGTGGACTCGCTGTTCCTTGGGAAGGGGGCTCCGTCTGGAAGACGTCCCGCTGAGTCGGGAGTCTAACAGAGGGTCCTGGAGAGTCCCGGGCCTGTTCTCTTTCCCTAGGCCAAAGGGGCGCCCCTGGAAAGGAAAGGCCTGACCGGGAAGTGGATGGAGCCGGTGGGGTATCTCCAGAGAAGGCACTTCCTAGCCACGTTCAAGAAAGTCGCGGTCCCGTGGTCGAGATCCAGAAAGACCCCCACCCTCCCCAGAGGCCGCTCTAGGTAGTGATGGCGCAGAGGTGAGGTTGTAAAGAGGCCGGCTGGGTGGGAGCCTTCCACCCAGAAGAGGACGAAAAGGTCGTGGTCGGAGGCCCTCGGAGGGAATCCGGCCAGATTCCCGCAGACTCCCACCGCCCAGGAGGAAGAGTCATCCGGGCTGAGCTCCCAGTAGTGCCGGCCGGCGCTGAAGACCTGGGCGCCAAGCGCGACCTGGTGGCCGGCTTCTTCCTCCCTGGAAGCTGCCAGCAGAGGTGGGCTCGGCGTCCAGGGGCCGAAGGACACCTCTACTCGGTACGGGCTGAGGCTCTCCACCAGCCCGCGGATTCTAGGGGGGCCGAGCAACGGCTCCAGGGTCTGGGGCTGGAAGAGCAAGGCGCACTCTCCCAGCTCCAGGCCATCCCTGAAGTCCTGGAGGAGCTCCACATCCTGCTTTTGGTAGGCCCTCATCAGCTTCTGGTACACGCTCCTGAGGTGACCCTGTTCCTCGAGCAGGTGCCCCTCGGTTGTCTGGAGTTGCGCTGAGGTCCTCCTTCCTAGGTCGAGCAGTAACTCTTGGGCAAATCGCCTGTCCCCCTCCCGGAGACCAGGGTGCCCCGGGGTGGCATAAAACGCCTCGGTCATCGTCCGGTGCAGGTGCAGAAACCAACCCCACCGGCTCATGATCTCCCTCTGCTCCTCCACCTTCCTCTGGGTCTCTTCTTTCCTCTCCCACAAAGTCTCCATGAGCTGTAAGATGGCCTCCTGCCTGTGGGCGGCTGCGCGCTCCACGGGCTGGTGCCGGTGAGCCCGGTGCTCCGGGGCCTGGGAGCAGAGCCCGCAGAGCGGGCTCTCGTCCTCCTCGCAGAACATCTGCTTTGGCTCGCCGTGGGTCCCACATCTGTGCTCCCGGGAGCTCAGGAACCCGCGGAGGCTGGCCTTCCGCACCAGGGAGACCACACTGCCCAGCTCCACGTTGGATCTCGGCTCTCCTTGCTGGGAGGGCTCCCTGCAGGCAGGGCACCTGGCCGGGGTCGTGGCATCTTCCCAGGCCAGGCGGAGACACGGGCGACAGAAAGTGTGGCCGCACTGGACGGTGACCGGGACCATCAGGGTGTCCAGGCAGATGGGGCATCTCACCTCCTCCTGGAAGGCTCGGGCCAGCTCAGCTTCCATCTTCGCCCTTCAGAGAGCGCAGAAAACGGCCCCAAGGGCAGGTTCTCCCGCAGGGATCCTCAGCACGCACCGCACCGGTAGGCCAGTTGGGAGCGCCGTCCAGCCGTCCGGACCAGTGGCTGCAGCGGGATCTTCTCCACACAGGGAGGCCAGGAAGTGGCGCGCGGCCTTTTATCGACCTGGGCGGGGGGCGGAGCCAGGGCAGGGCTTTGTGCCTGCGTGCCAGGACACCTGCTGACGGTCAGGCCACCCGCCTGCACATGCAGGCAGGGGGCCAGGGGGCCAGGTGCGGGCAGGCCCCGCCCCCTCCCCCCCCCCCGCACCTGCCAGCTTTGGGAACGGGAACGTGGCCTCACCAGTTGCTCCAGCCAGGACTGGCACCCTGCCTGCTGTACAGCTGGCGCTCCTGCTGCTGCTGCTACTGCAGCTGCTGCGGACTCCTTGTTGGTTTGTTCCCCTCAGGCACACTCTCTCCCAGAGCCCTCTGACTGTGTGAGGGGGGAGGGGCCGGGCGAGGGGGAGCCACAGAACCCGAGGGCGCAAGGGTGATCCAAGGCAACCGACCCAGCCACACGCGGGACGCCAAGTGCGAACGCGGAGGGAATGGAAGAGGTCAGGGAGGGGGGTGGGGGGAGGAGGGGGTGAGTCGGCTGATGGTGGGGGTGGGGGAGGGAGCCGGGGAGGGCCAGGATGCCAGAGAGAGCAAGACGAAGGAGGGACTGGGGAGCGCCTGCAGCCCAAGGCCCTCACTTCCGGTCCCGAGGTGCCCGCCGACCTCCATCCCTTGGTAGGTCTTTAAGGCTGCCCATGGTGGTCTCCCCCCAGGCCTCTGGGTGGCGAGAACCACGCCCCCACTGGGCTCCCACCGGGAAGCAGAGCGGGGCAGAGGGGGGGACGCCAAGAGGGAACCGCAGACCAACCGGCAGACCCGACCCGGGACCCGACCCGGGACCACGGACACCCGTGGCCTGGCCTCGAGGCCCCCGAGGCGGTCCAGGTGGGGTGGCTTCCCCAGGGCCCGCCTCAAAACCAGGAGGGCAGACCCCACCTGCCCCAGAGCGGCGCCGAGAGGGGCCCTCCGGCAGGCCTGACCGGACCTGCCCTGCTCCCTTCCCGGGGTCTGGAGGGTCCTGGAGAGTCCCGGGCCTGGGCTCTTTCCCTAGGCCAAAGGGGCGCCCCTGGAAAGGAAAGGCCTGACCGGGAAGTGGATGGAGCCGGTGGGGTATCTCCAGAGAAGGCACTTCCTAGCCACTTTCAAGAAAGTCGCGGTCCCGTGGTCGAGATCCAGAAAGACCCCCCCCCTCCCCAGAGGCCGCTCTAGGTAGTGATGGTGCAGAGGTGAGGTTGTATAGAGGCCCGCTCTGTAGGAGCGTTCCCAGCTGGTAGGGTATCTGGCTGGCGTCGGGCTTCTTTCTAGCCAGGTGGAGACACGTGGGTTTAATTGTCACCCTTGATGATGTATGTGTTCTTTACTCCACTAGTTGGACTGAGAGCTAGCTGTGCATCGGCACACAACCTCAAGGATCGACCGGAGACACTCAAGTAAAAGCTCCAAACTCTTACATTGTCAGCCGCTGAATTAATTTGGTTTACAACCCCATGTATACACAGATTTCTTCCTGTCTCTGTTGCAAATCAAATAAAATCTCTCTCTAATGACCACAGAGCGATCCTACAGCAACGGTGTTCGATTCATAGAAAAACCCAAGGACAAATCACTGCATATGTAAATTCACAGAGGTCTTAATAATCCCCAAAGTAAAGAAGAAGGCAGGTAGGAGAGAAATGTGGCTATCTCCTGAAATGACACCTGAGGAGATAGGAAATATTCAAGGAGATGTTTGTTAATATGACTTAATCGATAAAAGCAGAATTTCAAATATAATTTTATGAATATAAGGAGGAAATTACCAAGGAGCTCCTGAAATTCAGAAGAGAAATAGATGAAAAGATTAATTTGCTCATTGCAGGTGTGATCAGCTCAGTGTCTGCAATGCAAATAAAAATGGAATCATTAAGCAACACATTGACTGAGATGGAGAATAGGATATCAGGAACCGAACATAAAATGCAAGTGATGTAACACAGAATCATCAGTCTGGACAAAGCATTCAGAATTCTTGAAAAATAATTCCAGGACCTGGCAGTCGTAGTCAAGAAATCTAATCTTCTTATAATAGGGATGGACAAATGGATGGAGTTTCTTAATAAAGGAATGCTACACTTATTCACCAAAATCATACCAGAGAACTTCCCCAACCACAAAAGTGAAAATACTCACATTTTTGAAGGCTTCAGAACTCCATTCAGGCAAGCCCCTAGAGGGAACTCATCTAGACACATCATAGAAAACCACCAGACCCGAAAACTAAGGAGCTGATCTTAAATACCGCAAAAACAAAGAAAGAGCTATACTACAATGGGAAAAAATTACAGTAAGTTCTGACGTCTCCAGGAAAACCCTAAATGCAAGAAAAGCTTCGAAAAATATCATTCATGCCCTGAAGACCAATACCTGCCAATCCAGACAGGTATATCCTATGAAAGTAGAATTTACATTTGAGAGAGAAACAAGAATATTTCATTCCAAAGAGAAGCTATATGAATATATGCACATTAAACCAGCATTGCAAAAATATTAAATAATGAAGAACTAATTGCAGAACAGCAAGAACCCCATGAAGAAGAAATCACCTATAAATCACTAAACAGAAAAGGGGAAAAAAGAGAAAGAAAGTAATAAAAATAAATTATGACAAAGGACAATAATTTTCCTAAATGTGAACAGGCTGAACAATCCAAGCAAAAGAGAGAGAATAGCAGACTGTTTTAAGAAACAAAACCCATCCATATGTTGCCTCCAAGAGACCCACCTCTCTGCCAAAGACAGAAACAAACTCCAAGTGAATGGATAGAAAGAGTTTTCCACTCAAACCCACCAGGCAAAAAAAGCAGGAGTAGCAATCTTAATCTCTGACACAAATGATTTCTCAATAAAATCAGTGCATAAAGATAAAGATGGCCACTACATATTAGTAAAGGGTACAACCCATACCCAGAATATTATTGTTATAAACATTTACTCCCCCAGCACATGGAACATACTCCAAAATAGATCACATAATAGTTCATACAGAAAACTTAAGCAGATACAAGAGGACTGATATAATCCCACAGTGGAGTCAGACTAGGTATGAACAACAAAATAAAGTCAAAAAACATTCAAACACCTGGTTGCTGAACAACACACATCTGAATAACTCCTGGGTTACAGATCAATTCAAAGGAGAAATTCAAAAGTTTCTTAAATATAATGACAAGAGACATTACAAAGGAAATTAAGGGACAGCAAAGACAATTCTAAGGGTCAAACTTATTGCACTAGGATCCCATATTTAAAAGACAGAAGAAGAGCATGTAAATAACCTAAAGAAGAAATTGAAGCACCTAGAGGTGCAAGAAAAAGTTAATTTTAAGACAACTCGAAGGACAGAAATAACAAAAAGAAAATCAGAATTATCAGAGATTGAAATAAGATACACTATACACAAAATTAATGAATCCAAAAGTTGCATCTTTGAAAGAGTCAACAAAATTGACAAATCCCTGGCAAGGTTAATCAAAAAAAGGAGAGGGGAGACTCAAATAATCAAGATTAGAGAACCCACTGGAACTATCATGACCAATATCCAAGAAATTCAGTCCATTATGAAGAAGTATTACTAGGGCCTAAATTGAAAGAAACAAGAAAATCTAGTAGAAATGGATAATTTCTTAAATAAATATAGGCTACCCACATTGAACAATGACGAGGTAAACAAACTGAACAAACCAATTTCATACAATGAAACATCAGAAGCAATCAGAGAAATGCCAACCAAAAAGAGCCCAATTCCAGACGGTTTCACTATGGAATTCTACAAGATGTTTAAAGATGAAGTAACACCTATACTCTTGAAACTCTTCTGAGAAATAGAAGCAGGAGCAATGCCAACCAAACTCATTTTATGAAGCTATTATCACACTCATCCACAAACCAGTGAAAGACCCAAAAAAAACAAGAAAACTACAGACCTATCTGTAATGAACATGGACACAAAACTCCTCAATAAAATACTAGCCAACAGAATCTGGAAACAAATTAAGAAAAATATACTGCGATCAAGTAAGCTTCATCCCACAGCTGCAAGGCTGGTTTAACATTTACAGGTCAATCAATATAATACATCATATCAGTAGAGCTAAGGATACGAATCATATGATAATTTCTCTGGAAGTGGAGAAGGCATTTGACAAACAACATCCATTCATGTTGAAAGCACTAAAAAAAAAGGAATAAGAGGTACATTTCTTAAAATAATTAACGCTATATATGACAAACCGACAGCCAGTATTATACGAAATGGTAAAAGACTGGAACCATTTAACTTAAAATCAGCTACTAGGCAGGATGCCCACTCTATCCACTTCTCTTCAATACAGTGATGGAACCATTAGCCAGAGCAATAAGGCAAGAGAAGGACATCAAAGGGATCCACATAAGGAAAGAACAAATTAAACTGTTTCTATTCGCAGATGACATGATCCTCTACCTGAGTGACCCAATAAGCTCCACTCCCAAACTCCTAGAATTAATAAACCACTTCAGCAAAGTGGCAGGATACAAAGTAAACTTGCAAAAGTCAGTAGCCTTCTTGTACACCAACAATACGCAAACAAAAGGTTAAATCAAGAAAATGATCCCATTTTCAATATCCCTCAAACGAATAAAATACTTATGAATTAAATTAACCAAGGATGAAAAGGAATTATTTAATGAAAACTATAAGAGCTATAACGAAAGAAATTAAAGAACACCAGGAAATGGAAAGATATCCCATGCTCATGAGTAGGGAGAACCAATCTAGTGAAAATGTCAGACTGCCAAAATTGACATACAAATTCAATGCAATCCCCATCAAAATCCCAAAGACATTCTTTACTGAAATAGAAGATACAATCCAAATGTTCATATGGAACAAGAAAAGACCTAGAACAGCCAAAACAATTCTAGGGAAAAAGAACAATGCAGGTGGTATCACATTACCAGACTTCAAACTCTACTATAGAGCTATAATAACAAAAACAGCATGTTACTGGAACAAAAAGAGACCAGAAGATGAGTGAAACAGAAGATCCAGAAATAAAACCACAAACCTATACTCAACTTGTACTTGAGAAATGAGCCAAAGATATACAGTGGAAGAAACACAGCCTATTCAATTATTGGTGCTGGAAAAACTGGGCAGCCACATGCAGAAAATGAAAAACTGGGAAAAGATATTTACCAATAATACATCAGACAAATGCTTAATATCCAGTATCTACAGGGAACTCAAGAAACGAATCCCCTCAAAATCATCAAATCATTCTCTAAATGGGTAAGGGAACTAAAGAGAGACTTATCAAAAGAAGAGGTTAAAATGGCAGAAAAGCATATGAGAAAATGCTCATCATCCATGGTCATAAATATAAACAAATATAAACAACCCTAAGATACCACCCTATCCCAACAAGAATGGCCAAGATTTTGAACTCAGACAATGACAGATGCTGGCGGGGTTGTGGAGAAAAAGGAACCCTATTTCACTGCTGATGGGATTTTAAGCTAGTTCAGCCACTCTGGAAATCAGTGTGGAGGTTTCTTAAATAACTGAAATTAGACCTTCCCTATGATCCCACCATACCACTTCTGGGCATCTAGCCTGAACAATCCAGATGCCTTACTGCAGATGAATGGATACAGAAAATGTGGTATATATTTACAATGGAATTCTACATAGCCAACAGAGAAGATAAAATAATGGCATTTGCAGGTAAATGGATTAAACTAGAGCAAATCATGTTGTGTGAGAGAAGTCAAGACCAAAAGAACAAAAGGCATATGGTATCTTTAAAATGTGGCTACTAGATCCAAACAGTACAAGAGCAAGGACTCAAGATTTTCATACCCAATGTTATGGGCATGGTACTGGAAATATAAACATAACTATATAGACATAAAAATTTATTATGACTCTATAGACATAATGTTTTATTACATAGATTAATATGTATATATGACATACAAATCCTCAGCCTAATTTTAATTATGTTCTAAAATCTAAGTGCCAGTGACTGTATATAGAGATTTCCTTCTTGAATACTTGTTTGTTAAATACATCATTTGAAATATGATGTAAAAATCAATGTAAATAAATTCTTCAATAAAAATCTCATTGCTTTGTCTCATTAAACAAAACACAACATACTTAACCTGAAGTAGTAATCTGTAAGGCAGAGATTTCCTTTGTCAGTGTCCCAGATATAAACTTATGCAAGAATATTGAATAGAACTGAGGGAACATTTTAAAATTTATTCTGGGGGGGGGTCATTCCAGCCAGTCGGTACTGTCACTCTGTTTATAATGGTCAGGAAATTCCTTTGTGATAATGTAGAATTTGGCCAAGAATGTGAGGGGAAAAAAAAGGAAAGCTCCATATCAGTTTTGGGATTTCCACCAGTTCAAAATAAATAAATAAATCACTAAATGAGGCATTGCATATGATTTCTGGGTAAATCAAGGGAAAGATGTGGCTGATCTTGTTTGCAGCAAATGTCTTCAGGATGAAAGTTCTGTTAACTACAGCCATTGACACTGTAGAAACAGGATTAGTGTCTTTTACCTACATTGTCTGAAGATTTCTTTCTGACTGTTTTTGGGAAAAGGGCAAAGACTGAACACTTACCTTAACTCATGCTTAAGCTAGTAAATCTTCCAAGACCTATCTAATCCCAGGGTCCACAATTAGATTTGTCTCCAAGGTACAGAGCTTCATTTCCTCTTGATACATAAACCCATTCTTTTGGACTAAGTCAGTTTACCCTGGAGTTTGTTGACTAAATGAAGCTGTAAATTAATTTATAAAGCTTACTGCTAGATCTATGATTCAGGGAAGTGGTTTCAGAAAGCCTTAACTCTAGAAGCAAAACAATAAAAATAAAAGTCAAGAATTATTTACACATAGCTGCTCCTAGCCAGGAAACCTCAATTTAGTTTCTAAAGAAAGAGTGGAGAATCTTAATAAAATAGATAAACCATGTAAAGCTGCTTAATTTGAAAATAAATAGAAGAAATACACCAAGTTGGAGGAAAGTTGGAAGTCACTGGGGAAGCTGAGGAAATTACAACTAACACAAGTGTATAAAAATCTAATATGAGATTTTGTGTAAAATCACGGTGATATAGTGATACCAGAAAATTTTCCCCTATTTGAAAAAATAAATAAATAAAAATGTTAGTGGAGTGATTATTTATGCTCTGAAAACATGCTTCAATCACAAAATTCAATTCATAGAATCATCTTTCACAGAGCAGCATAATAGCTCTCTAAAAATACCTTCCAAAAAATCTAAGCTGTACTGAAAAATGGCTGTAATTTCAACTATAGAATTCTTGATTATTATTAATAATAATTTGGAATTAACAGCAAAATATGAGAAAGTAATGTTTCCTTAAATTCAATACAGATATACATAGGCATTATGCATTTTTACTGAAGAATAATTTCTTCAAATTAGCATGATACAAGGAATCAGCATTAAGAATAGTGTGCTATAAAAGTTTTGATTCCTAGATTTAAATTTAATTGGCATTTCTAGCTTTAGCATTCAATAATAATTATTTACTTTTTCTTTATGTTGGTCAATCATTTGATAAAGCACTTACACAGTGATGTTTTTTTCTAATTGTGTCGGTCATACCTTGATTTAGGGCAGCAGTGTTCAATGAGAGAAAATTCAACTGTTCTTCCAATCCCTTCCAGAAGACCGTGTTCATAACAGCTATGACAATGATCAAAACAGCCATAAGTACAACAGAAATAAAAACATTCATTCCCTTCTCTTCTGCCATCTATCTATCTATCTATCTATCTATTTATCTATCTATCTATCCCTCTATCTATCTGTATGTGTGTGAGTTTAGAATCGAATTGTGTGGTATGAAATGTTTTATTTTATTCTATTTTATTGTCTCGATAATGTTTAGAAGGGTTACAGATACATTCATCAGGTAGTAGGTGCATTACTTCTCGCAAATTGATACCGCTTCTGTGTTTTTGTCCCCATTTCCCTCCCCCCACTCCCTCCCAATCATCTTGTTCTTGTTTTCCCCTCTTCCCTTCCCTATTTTAAATAAACAGATAAATGTATATACAATATACCAGGCAATAAAGTCAGATACAGTAAATTTTCAGCATTATCTTCTTGAGTCCATACATTTTCCCAAACAAAAAGATCATTAGTCCTAACTAGTTTATTAGCACATAGCTTAACTCTGTTATTTAATCAGTAAGATTTTGTGAGACAAACAAGAGCAGAGCTCATCCTATTATGCATATGGGAAGATAAGTTCTTCTTTGGGAGTGGGAGTGGCAACAGCAGAAGTGATACCAGTCACTCTCCTGCAGCTGTGTGGTATTGCAGTCGTAGTACAGTGTTATGACTAGACTAGAATGCTCTTCAGCCAATCATGTCTTTATTGTGATAGGTTTATATCTTCTTATTCCTCAATGATGAGGTGTCTTCTGTTTACAAACAATCATAAGTTTGGTGTCTTATAACTATGAAACTGATCAAGCAGTAGATAATGCGTCATTCTACAAAATATTACTGTATCGACTCAGAAATGAAAGTGGTATTTAGAGATCAATTTTCTTTTTTTATGTCAGTTGTGGTGCTTGACCTCTGGGGCCAGGGCATTGTCCCTCAACTCAAGGCTACCACCCTAGCCTTTGAGCCAATGTGGCATTCTGGTTTTCTAGTGGTTTATTGGAGACAAATCTTACATTCCTTAGTGCCCTGGCTGGCTTTGAACTCTAATATTCAGATCTCAGCCTCCTGAGTAACTAGGATTACAGACATGAGCCACAGCACCCGGCTTCTCGATTTAATTTTCTATGTTTTTTAGGCTAGCAGGATTGTAGCCTATATCTTTCACATGCGAAATCTGTGTATTCACATGAGAACAGCATACATGAAAAGAATTCTAAGTGCTCTTAAATACTTAAATATCTGTATATCTTGCTTCTGTAGCACAATACAAAAAAATTTATTTTATGACTTTCTGTATTTTGTCTTCCCAACCATTTAACTTTCTGAGAAATGAAGTCCTTTGGCCAAGAAAGTAATGTGCCCCACAGCTAGAATAATGAAAACCTCTCTGACTCTTAATCATTTCTGGCAGTAAGATTGCTTGTTTATTCTATAGACACATATAAGAATTGGTTACTTTTCATTACTGTTGAAGTCTTAAAAAAGTTACAGTGAACTATCCAAAAAGAGGTATCCTTTGGACTGACAACTACTATAATTTTAAAGCTTTTACATTTCTTAAAGTGAAACGATAAACTACAGAATACTTTTTATAGGTTCAAATCATTCTTCTTTATAAAATGTGACTTGTTTCTCAGACCTAAAGGTCAATTGCCTTGAGTCTTTTTTAAAATTCTGGATGAATGAATTTTTGAACTAAGAATCATATTTTAGTAAGCATCTTTCTCCCTGAATACTTTTCATTCAGTTCTCAGATATCTAATTCAAGGAATATTCGATTAGAGACACTTTGGAAATTCTCTAAGGTTACAGCTGTGTATGTGAAGAAAAATGATTTTAACAAGAGCTAAGAAAAGCCACACATCAAAATGAACACTCACACTGCTCTGAAAACCAAACTTGCAATAAAATAACAATGGGGAGGTGACATGATTTAAGAAATTGTGTATAATTATAACACGCATTGTTGTAGCAGTACAAAATGTCCTTTTAGGATTTCTACAGAATATTATATTGCAAGATTTCTTCTTTTGATTTAAGCCAAGGTAGATTTTATTCTTAAGTTAAAATAATTATAATATTCATGAACTTACAGTGTTTATGTTCATTTCTATCTTCTAAGATTAGTAGTTGATTTGCAAATATTTATGATGACAGTTCTGCTTAAAATTTCTTTCTTAACTAAGAGGGAAATGTGAAAGGATATAGACAAACACCCATGATTATGTATTTGTAAGAACCAGAAACAAATTGAAAACAAATTATAATTGCAAAATATGAGAAAGGCTATCAATGTTCAAGAAGTAATGTATCCACTACCTGAAAAATATAACTATAACTCCTGTAAATATTACCCAGACAATAAGAAATAAATTATAATGCAATAATGCTAAATTAAAAAATATGTCAGGGAAATGCATACAACAGCTACTTATTATGTTATTATGCTATCTGTTTATTGAAGGAGTTTTCTCATTTGCTGTCATGCTCTAACTTGCACCTGAATTATAAATTTAACTGGATAAAAGAATAACCTACCTGAAGAAAAGTACACATTCCAAAGAAAAGTACTCATTCCATATCAATAAGATATTAGTAACAATATAAAAATCTTTGATATTTAATGAGTTGAATTTGGAACATAGGAACTAATATTCTGATTGGACAAGGATCAGAGGTGAAGGAGAATATCCTTTACCATTTCCCACTTACCTATCTCATCAAAGAATGTCAGAGTGACACATGGAAGAAAGTTATCATGTAACAATAATTTACTAATACATTTTGACATATCTGTTCATTTGACTTTGAGCACTCCTTTTTTAAAGATTACTGAAGGATGATTCATCTCAAGAAACTGTAGCTTGCATAACATTTAAAAGTAAAGGGCCTTGAGATCATAAATATTTTCTAAGGGCAAGATTTCAGAAATCATATTTCTTCCAATGTCATTCCTTTACCTGAGATCACATGATTTTAAGATGGTATTTCATACCTGAAAATCTGAAACTACTAAAAGAAAAAACAAAGTAGGAGAAACATTATAATTTATAAGCACAAACAGGAACTTTGAAGAAGGTCCCAAGGGCATAGCAAATAGTAAAGAGACTTGAAAAATGGGGTTAGTTTTTATAAAACTAAAAAGTTTCTGAACTTCAATGGTCATGATTTCTAATTTAAAAAGACGGTCAATAAATTAGAGGATCTTTACCAAAAATTCATGCAACAAAAGCCTGATAATCAAAACATATAAGAATCTCAATAAATTAACCCCCCTCAAATTAAGTAAACCAATCAACAGACGAAAGAGTTAAAAGGAGAGAAGTGAGAATGTCAGATAAACACACAAGAAAACTCACAATATCCCTGACTATAAAGGAATTGCAAATCAAAACAACCCTGAAATTTCATCTTACTCAGTGGCCAACATTGAGAATTTGAATAATAACAAATAGGTGAAGATATGTGGGAAAAAAAAAACAATGAACTGTTAGTAGGAATGCAAATTAGTACAGCCACTCTGGAGATTCCTCAGAAAACAAAACAAATACTTTTCCTATGATCCAGATATACCACTCTCCAGGTATTCACCCAGAACAATACAAGTTCCTGATATGATTAAAAAAAAACTTGCAATTCCATGCCCTTTGATTGACTATTCACAGCAGACAAGGTATGGAAACAGCCCAGAATGGATCAAGAAAATACACAGTGGAATTTTTTTTCTTCATCCATTAGACAGAATAATATTACGTCATTTTCAGGGAAATGAATGGACCTAGAAGAAAATAATGTTAAGTGAGGTAAGCAAAACTCAGAAAGGCAAAATACACATCTTTTCCTCTCATTTGTGAAAGTTAGATCTAAAATACAGCTAGACGTGATATCCTGTATAGGGAGTTATGCATTTACCCACAAATAGAAAGCAGGAGGATAGACTTAGGGGAAAAATTGAAACAATTCCTCTGACCACCTAAGTACTATTTATCTAAACACATGTGAGGAAGTGGATACATGTTTGGTGGTGGTGATGTTTGTTTCTTTTGGTTATTATTGTTGTTTTCTTTTTAGAGAAGTCAAAGAAAGCCCTCAAGATTGGGAGGAAAGGTGAACAAATGTCATCATTACATAGGATATATACTACATAAAAATGAACTATGCAACTTGTGGGCAAGGACAAGAAAGAGAAAGCAGAGAAAGGGGTAACATGGTAAAAAAAAGCCTAGTACTCATTATCTGATTTATGGAAATGTCACCTTTAATAATAACCAAAACAGATTAGGTTTCTGAAATAAAATAACTAACAAAAATTCATCAATAAAATGGCAGCACTGACACATTATATAAAACGACTGTAGGTTAGCTATGTATTTTCAGTACATAATCACAGGAATATTAACTTACTGTCAGTTACATTAACATATCTTTCACTAGAAACTATAGTCTGAAGGTATTTTAAAAGTTCAGAATCAAGTAGATAGGTTTGTCAGTTGTTTTTACACCATGCAGAGTAAATCTTATCTTTGCCAGACAAGAATAAATGCACTACTTCTTTTGTATTTTGACTTTTAAGTTTGAGCTAGAAGTGCCACTGAAATCAGCTTCTGACTAGAAGAGATAAAATAAACTCTCCAAAGAGCTGAGCCTGTCAAAGTCTATGAAAAAATCACCCTCATAGCTCAAATAATAGATGCTGAGTACAGAAGAAAAATTCAAGAGATATCTCAGTTCTTCACACATTTAAATTAAGTTTTCTTGTTCAAGCCAGTGCTGGGTTTCAGCATCTTTACTTAGTCAACCTGGACAGGAAAATGTATTTGGATCTATATATATTAGAGTTTTCATTGATGTGACACAGAATTTCTTTTCACCATAATGAGGGAGATTCTGGTACAAAAGAGATGCATGAAGAATACTCAGAACTTGGTTGCTATAGAAACGAGCAATGTCTTTTCCTCATGATTAGACCCTGAAGTAACTGACTTTTTTCATATACATATATATATATATATACATATATATCACAGAGGAATATTTCCTTATTTTTGAAACTTCTAAACTAACAATCCAGTATGTTTTCATTTTGCACTAAATTCCATTTGTTTTCTTCTAGCAGTTTCAGACTGCTATGAAGATATAAATTTTGAAGCCCTCATCAGTTATTTGTAAAGCCATGGGAAACTGCATTTAACTACCAAATCGTACTTGTAAATTGTTTGTTTAAGGACGATGAAGTGATGATTTTCTTAAGAATACTTCCACATGTAGAATCTAATCAATGTACGTGGGGTTACACATGTGTGGATGTATAAGTGTATGAAATGGGATGCATTTTTAGAAATATCTACTTTTATGAAAACACATCTCCAGCCTATCCCCTATGTTTTTAGTATAAAATAACAATTTAAATTTAATTTAATGTAAAATGATTTGTTAAATGGAAAGAAATATAATCAAAGCATGTATAAAAAAGAAAAATGAAGGGCTTAGGAGCATGGCCTAGTGGTAGAGTACTCACCTAGCATGCACAAAGCCCTGGGTTCCATACCTGGGTACCACATACACAGAAAAAGCTGTAAGTGGTACTGTGGCTCAGGTGGCAGAGCACTATCCTTGAGCAGAATGTGTCCAAGGATAGTGTGCAGGCCCTGAGTTCAAGCCCCAGGACTGGCAAAAAAAAGAAAGAAAGAAAGAAAAAGAAAAATGAAATCCATTGAGTTTTAAAAAACAAGGATGGTGGGTGATAAAACAGAATAATAGAGAGTGTGAATCTGATCATTGTTTATGTATGTACAGAAATATTAAAGTGAAGCCCTCTTGTACAATGAATATACACTAATAAGAATTAAACATAAAAACAAATTACTTACGTTATTCAAGACTTTATTGTCTCTTAGCTACTCTATCTTCATTCTTGCTTCAAGAGGAGAGAAACGATTTGTTTTCCACTTTTAGTCTGAATGCCAACTTCAGTTGGGTTAATTCTAAATCTCATTTCATGATTTAAGAGCTGACATAAACAGCCTTTAATTAGAAAAAAGAGTGTCTCAGTACTTCTTACTCCTCTTTTAATGATAGATATAATTTCTCAAAGTGTACGAAGTCAACAGATCTTCATTCAGCATTTAGCACCTTATCCTTCATCTCACAAATTCTATGACTAAGGTTTGCTTTATTAAAACATAGACTACATTCTCCATTGTAGGACAGATATCAGAGATTAGGAATTGTATTTTTCTCCTAAGATGATGTAGTAGCTACCTCTTTTCGAAGTTGCTAGTTTAACTTGATTTTTCCTGACTCTTAACTATTATTTGTTTGGTTTCTATAAGTTAGAAACTAGCTCTATAAGTTAGCTCTAGCAATGATACTAAAATATTTTACTTATATCTATTGTTTATTAATTGATAAAAGTCAAAAATATTTTTCAAGTAAGTATACATATATTTAAATATTTTTCTCTTGATTTCTTAATAGGCTTAATATATTGATATGTCTGGGTCATTGTCAACCTTAAAGTGTGAAGTAAAATAGGAGGTTTCCTGATACTCATTTTCGGGTATGGAATGCCTTCAATTGTGTGTGTGTGTGTGTGTGTGTGTGTGTGTGTGTGTGTGTGTAATCATATAGATAGATTTTTAAGGTTAAAATAGGAGGTAATTTGTGTCATGTCACACTTTGACTTCAACTTATTTCATTCATTATGATAATATCTAGTTCTATTATTTCATTTTACAGATGATATAATTTATTTCTCCTTTGAATCTCAATGATAATATACAGCACATATGTACCACATTTTCTTTATCCACTCATCAACTGTTGAGTACCTCAGTTGATCCCTCAGTAATCAGAGCTGCAATCAACATGGGTGTATGTGTATCTTTTTTGCACTAATTGATTCATTAATAGAATATTAATATATTAATCATTATGAATATAGACATGTATAACCAAGATTGATATAATAGTGTCCTATGTTAGATTTAATTTCTGTTTTTTTCTAAAAACACCATGTTGATTTACATAGTGATTTTTGCTAACATAAATTACAGCAATATATGACGGGTCCTTTCCCCCACATTCCCATCAATTTTTCTTGTGCTTGTTATCTTGATATCACTATTCTGACTTGGATAAGATGGACTCTAAATGTAGTTTTGATTTATAATTTCTTTATGACTGAGAACACTGAAAATTCTGGCATTTATATATTAGCAATTTGTATTTTTCTTAAAATTGTTAATCTATGCATTTAACAATTAAGCTATCAGTTCTTTTAGTGTTTAGTTTTAAGATTCTGGAATATTCTAGATATGAATGATTTTTCTGTCCTATAACTAGCAAGAAAACCCATCTGTTGATTGTCTCTTGGTTGAGGTAATTGTTCATACTACAATGCAAAAATGTCTTAATTTGATACAGTGCCATTTGCCAATTCTCCCTCACCCCTCATTCCAACACAATTGGAGTTCTATGCAAGAAACAATCATCTGTGTGTATCTCATCCATAGTTTACCCTGTGTTTTCCTATAGCAGTTTAAAAGTTACATAAGTTTTCACAAAATTGGTATGAACTTCTAACATTCTACAATAATTGTAAAGATATACATGTTTGCATCATTTATCTTACTTCCCTGCATTCTCTTAGGTTGTAATTACAGTAACTATTCTCAAAGATCATTTTTATCCATGGCTAGACTACATCACTCTAAATATCTATAGCATTTGGAGAGAAAGGGTTTCCCTTTGAGGAAGTAAAATAGATTTAACAACATTCATAGCTATTTCTTATTTGCTTATTTTCAGAGCTTTCTCATTTTGCATTGTGAATTTTTCAAGACCCTAAAAAAACAAGCATAATTTATAACTTATTTGAGACTTCTTTCTTACTGTTTCTATATCAATTTTATGCCTTCAAAAAATTTAAAGGCTTGTATAAGATTTCTCTACATATTTTAATGTCGCAATTGGAAATAATACATATAACCAGTATCAAGGGGCAAATTTCATCAAATATAAAACACAAACATATGTAAATAATAGTGAAATTGTTACAATCAATTTAACCTAAACAAAAACAAAGCAAATCTTCTAATGGGAATTCTTAATGAGGCATTCTGAGAATACTCAGAATTCTTTATTTCTTTTTTCTTTTTTGGCCATTCCTTGGGGTTGAATTCAGGGCCTGGGCACTGTCCTTTGGCTTTCTCAGTGCTAGCGCTCTATCACTTGAGCCACAGCACTGTGTCATTTTCTGTGTTCATGGTTCCGAGGAATCAAACCCAGGGCTTCCTGCATGCTAGGGAAGCACTCTACCACTAGGACACGCTCCCAGACTCTCAGAATTCTTAAGTGGCATTCCGATTGTGTCTTTGCAGTGATTGTGTAAAGAAACTAGTATGTGAAAATTCCTGGGAGGTGGAAGATAACTAGGCCTTCACACATGAGCATCTGTGCTACAATCAACACCAAGATCGCTGCGCGTAGTTCACCACTTTTTTTTCAGAGAAACCTGTCTTCAAGTGCTGCCCCATTTAAGTGGCACCAACCACAAAATGACATGTATAATAATAGGATGTCATCTATTTTCCTATTCTCATTGACTTTATAGTATCTCATTTTTTTTAATTTGGGGGATATGAATGGGAGTTAATTGCCTTTGTGACTTTTTTGGGGGGCTCATGGGGCTTGAACTTGGTCTGGGCATTGTTCCTGATCTCTTCAGTTCAAGGCTACCACCCTACCCTTGAGCCAAGCCCCACTTCCCATTTTCAAGAGGTTAATTGGAGATAAATTTTGTGCCCTGGGTGGCTTTTAACCTTGATCCACAGATCTCAGCCTCTTAAGTAGCTAGGATTATAGGCGTGAACCTCCTTGCCCAGAGCCTTTGTGACTTTTTAAGAAGGGAGAAAGAATGTAATTTGATGCTTAGATTCTTCAGAAATTTTAACTACGAGGAAAGGTATGCATCAAAAATATGAAATGACTTGTGCAAGAACTTATGGGTTAGCAATTCAGAGAAATCTTTTGTTTCATTCTTTCAATTGTAGAAAATGACTTTTTGATAGATCCATATAAATTCTTAAAATTCATGGCACCTAAAAGTTTTGGCCCAATATTCTTGGTTTCCTTTTCTTACAAACTTCTAGAATCTGCCCTGGTAGGATCATCAGAACCTGTTGCAAACATAACCAAACTGTATATTGTAGTATTTCAATTAAACAGTTAGAAAGTTGTGCAAGATGACATTAGTGATATACATGTAGTCACAGAACTGTATAGTATACTATATAAGTATATATAGTATATAAGTATATATTTACATAGTATACTATATAATTACCACTATATACTCTGATGTATATTTGCAGTTTTGGGATCATAATAACCCAAAGGTGAAAATTAGTCCCCAATGTTCTTATGATTTGTGGTCTTCTCCACAAATTTATGATTCATATCTCCATTTTGCCTTTGGAAGGAAAAGAATCTATACTTACAGTTAATCTGTTTGATAGTATACTATATATGTATATATAGTATATAAGTATATACTTACATAGTATACTATATAACTATATAGATCATTGATTAGACTTACTTTAAAAAATTTCCAGAAAAATTTATTGAATATTTACTTCAATAATATGAAGAAAATTCATATGAATATGAATATTTCAATAAAATGAAAAATATGAAGATTTGTACATATTTTAAATAATTATACGTTTGTGTTATAAGTAATATTTATCCATGGAGTGTTATCTCTTCAGATGATTCCTATCATTTACACTATAGATATTATTTGATTGTAAACAAAAATGTGCCCTATTAAATATTGAATTCCATCACTACCATTTTTATGCTACAACTAAACAGAAAAGCATAAGCCAAGCAGAATTTCATTTCCGAAGAAAAGAGTAATATTCAACTGCACACACATCAAATGATTTCACAGAGTATTTTTTTTGCCAGCCATGGGGCTTGAACTCAGGGCCTATGTGCTGTCCTTGGGCTTTTTCAAGGCTAAAGCTCTACCACTTGAGACATCATCATTTCTGGGTTTTTTCTGTGTATGTGGTACCGAGCTATCGAACCTGGGTCTTTGTACATGTTAGCCAACACTACCACTAGGCCAGCATGCTCCTGTTCCCTCCCTAAATATTTTTAACTTGCTAAATCAAATGCTTTTATAGAATGTTTCCATTGTCATATTTAATCCTTACAATGACTGCTCTACGTGTCTTTATTCCTTCATTTCTTTAAAAAATAGACAATCTTTTTTCATTTTACTGATGATAAAACTTGGTTTGAAAGAAGTGAGATAAGTTCCATACTCAGAAATATCACGAATAGTAACAATTATGGCAGTAATAATTCATTTTTCATCGTCAAGAGGTAGCAATATTTTAGTAAAGTGGAATCTAACTATATTCCCTGGAGAGTCTCTAATGAATGGTGAAGTTTTAACATCAAACCATGTACTTCAGTTGAATTAAAGTTGAGTACTTAGCCTGGTGACAATTCAGATTTTGAGATTAATTGCTGTTCAACCTTGAAGATATTGCTTTTCTTATTGTATATTGGCTTCTTTTTCTATAGAGCAAAGATGATGACCATGTCATAAAGCTGATGCAAAAAGAAATGATCATGCCAATATCTCTGATAATCTTGTCCTCTTTACTTCAGTGCCTGCACATTCTTTTTCTTTCTCACTGTGTTGTTCTAAAAATATTATTTCGCAAACCTGTGTTGAATAATTTCTTTCAGAAGGCAAAAATAGTTATCAGATTATTTTCAGTTTTCTAGTTAACTTTTTTATTCACAAGAATAGATTTACTGAGATTCTTTTATACCTCACTCAGAGATTATGAAATCAACCCACATATATTCTCGACTTGTCTAACTTAAATGTGTCTTTGTTGTTTATACTAGTCATTTTCTTTAAAGGGAATGGGGGATACATTAAGGATGAATATTCGGCCTACATAGTCATCTCTCACTTCCCTGGCATTTGTCTTTCCTTGACATTTTCCTCTCTCAAATTTAACACTGTATATTGCAATCATTTCAAATTCAAATACTAAAGTCATTACTGAACTTAGGTTTGAGCTGTAGGGCTACCATTCACTCAGATTGCACACTTACTTTGCATTCTTCCATTTGATTAATGTCTCTGATATTTATTTTTGATGTTAGGAATCAGAGATTCATGAGCTTTTTTGTCTAATACGGCACCAAACACCAGTCCATTCTGCTTCCTGATTAGAAAGAATCTCTTTGCCTCTCTGTCTCTGCCTCTCTCTGCTCCATTATCTGTCTTCTAGTAGGTAGAATTCTCTCTGTGTCTGTTTGTCTCTATTTCTGTCTGTCTCTCTTTCTCTCCTCACTCCCTTTACTCTTCTTTACTCTTTTATTCTTTGTTTTCTTTCTTTCTTCCTTCTTTTCTTTCTTTCTTTCTTTCTTTCTTTCTTTCTCTTTCTTTCTTCCTGTTTTTTCCTTTCTTCCTTTCTTTCCTCATTTCCTCCTTTCTTCCTTTTTTTCTTTCTTTCGTTCTTTTCTACTTTTGTCCTACCTTCTTTTTTTTGCCAGTCCTGGGCCTTGATCTCAGGGACTGGGTACTGTCTTTGGACTTTCTCAAGGCTAGAGCTCTACCACTTGAGGCACAGCACCATTTCTGGCTTTTTTCTGTGTACGTGGAACGGAGGAAACAAACCTGGTTCTTCGAGCATGCTAGGCAAGCACTCCATCACTAGGCTAAACTCATGGCCCATTTTTTCTGCTTTTTTCATGTTATTAGAGATTGAATGTAGGGAATTATGAATTTTAGGCAAGTATTCTTATCACGTGAATTATGTCTTCAGTCGTGCTTATGCATTTTAGTTTTCTTCTATTTAGCCATTTGCGAAATTAAAATGTATATCATTTTATAGTATTTCCAAAGTGAAATATATTTACTGCCTGAGTTGAGCATTTTTCCTTCATTCTTTAAAAAATGTTGACATTTTTGTTGAAACTGGGTGGAAAGAAGCCAGATTTCTTACATCTTGGAACTCCATTGTAATAAGACAATTGTCATGCCAACTATAACATGAGTTAGAGGATAACAAACAATGAGTCATTATGCAAATTAAGGGTTTGGGATTTTTAAAAACACAATCATGTAATTATATGGAAGGGAAGGAATTAGCTACAGGCATGTTTGGATGAAGTCATTCCATCAGAATAGGAAGAGAAAAAAACACTACATGGATGATAATTTCTTCTTATTTTAGCTGAAATAATTTCAAATCTCTTTGATTAAGAGATTTGTGTGATCTTACATTACAGTACAATTCCACTTGCTGTCTATATATGCACATTAAAATTTTTTCCACAAACCATATGCCGTATGTGAGACACATCTCACAATTATTATATGAATCTT
The DNA here is from genome assembly GCF_031878675.1 of Megascapheus bottae. NCBI lineage: Eukaryota > Metazoa > Chordata > Mammalia > Rodentia > Geomyidae > Megascapheus > Megascapheus bottae. The sequence goes on along the minus strand of NW_028327830.1, from coordinate 538,581 downwards.
GGCATTTGGAGCTCATGTTGACAACTCTCATGTCTGCTTTTTTCTGGAATGAGACAGAGATGAAGAGCATATTTCACTTGATTCACTAGATCCTCTATTGTTGCCAGATGGCTCAATGCCTGATGACCATTAACATATCAATGGCCTGAGTCCACTTATATGTTTAATCCTGGATAAAAGGATGGTTGGAGAAACAATAATTTCATGGTGACTTTGTGCTTAACTTAAAGTTCTGTTACAAGAAAAGAGAGAAATAGAGCAATTAGAGGGAAAATATAAATTTTGTTGATTGCTTCTTCATTGAAGAACTGATTAAGGATTATAATAATCTAAATGTGATTTAAGAAAAATTTCAATAATTAGAAGAGGTCATTTATAGGGGCCACAATGGCTCATACCTGTAATCATAGCCACTGAGGAGGCTGAGATCTGAGGCTGACAATTCAAAGCCAGCCCTGAGATTCTTCTCCAATTAACCTCCAGAAAACTAGAATTGGTGCTTTAGCAAAAATGAAAGGTCACTCAACTAGGTAAAAAATAGTAAAGACAGCCAGATGAGGTGGTTATGTCTATCCTCATAGATACTTGCTGGGAACCAAATAGCTGTTACTATGACATCCAGAAACTATAACTTTCTGTAAACTGAAAGAACTTAGAAACTGTAAGACTCTGTCTGTAAACTGAAAGAATTATTGTTCCTACTACTTTTCCCACGATGGCCCAACTGCAATATCCTGGTGGGTAAAAAAGAACTTGATTTATATATCCTGCTTGGCAGAAAAGCTTGACTGCCTCCTGACCCCCTCCTCAGACCTGTTTCAGGTACATGTTGTGCAGGATACTAAGCAATATCACTAGGCAACCTGCTTGCATCAATCACCTTTCTGCTAAACATATATATTCTGCTGTGCAAAAATAAAGATTAAGACCTTGATCAGAATACTGTCTTGGTCTCCCTCCTTGTGTCTGTTTGTCTCTCTCATTCACGTCTGCTCCTCCTCGAGCTCTAGTTGACTACCCTGCAGGCTGGGGCAGATACTCAGTAGGCTAAGATCTGAGGATTGTGGTTTAATGCCAGCTTGGGCACTAAAAAGTCCGTAAGACTCTTATCTCTAATAAATAACCAGAAAACCAGAAGTGTCACTGTGGCTCAAGGGGTAGGTAGTAGCCTCGAGCTGAAGAGCTCAGAGACAGTGCTCAGGCCACTACTGACCAAAAGAAAAAAAGTAAATACATGAGAATGTAAGGTTATTGTCAATGTAAAACAGTTTTGTGGAGCGCTTACTGTATGGTCACCAGTGCTTCAGTTATTTTTTTTCATTTTAATCATCACAACTCATGGAATTTCTATAATTCTCCTTTTACACTTTGTATGAAATCATGCAAATAGCAAGAGGAAAAATCAAGTAGTACTTTTAATCTAATCAGTCTTTATATTGTTATACTAAAGGTATATTTAGGTATGAACTTATTTAATTAATCTGATGGTTTATAAATTAATACAAACTATACCTTAAACTAATGCACAGTTATCTATGTCACTTGACCATAAATTTCTTTCCTTCTTTAAGGTGACTTAGCTGTTTGTTAGTTCTAGAGGTGACTTAGCTGTTTGTTAGTTCTAATTTCAACATAAGAAATACACATTGGGATTATTGGAAATTCGGCTAATTAAAAATCACTTGCAAATAAAATAATTCAAAAGAAGTAGAAACAAAGTATCGTTGTTCAAGTACAGACTTTAAAAATGTTAGCTATACTCTATCTCAAAACCCAGCAGAGAGGCTGAACTAGTTTACAATCCCACCAGCAGTGTAGTGGGGTTCCTTTTTCTCCACAACCCTACCAGCAACTGTAATTGTCTGAGTTCAAAATCTTGGCCATTCTTGTTGGGGTAAGGTGGTATCTTAGGGTTGTTTTTATTTGCATTTCCTTTATGATCATGGATGATGAACATTTTCTCATATGCTTTTCTGCCATTTTAATCTCTTCTTCTGATAAATCTCTCTTTAGTTCCCTTGCCCATTTAGTGAATGGTTTGTTGGTTTTCAGGGAATTAGTTTCTTGAGTTCCCTGTAGATAGTGGATATTAAGCACTTGTCAGATGTATTATTGGTAAATATCTTTTCTCAATTGGTTGTCTGTATCTCTACTTTTGCAACTGTGCTTTTATCTGTGCAGAAAGTTTTTTTTATTTTTTTATTTTTTAATATTTATTTTTTATTGTAATTATTAAAAGGGTTACATGATATTTGCCACATAGACGGTGCATTGATTCACATACATTGATACCCTTTCACATGTCTTGGTACCCGTTTCCCTCCCCCTCACACCTCCCACCCGTTTTTGTTTTCCCCCCTTCCCTATCAAATTTCAAATATCCAAATACAAATAAATTCAATATATCAGATAACAAAGTGAGATATTATACCAACATGAGATAACCAAGGGACAGCAAAGGAGATGAGAGACAACATAGTACATTAAGGACAACAATCATTCATTATATGGCTTTTGTTTCACTATCCTGGAGGTCCTTTCAATTAGCTTCACATTATATGTCCTTATGTATCAAGATTTTGCTCTATTGCAAATCTCTGCTAGAAGAGCCCAAGGTTTCTACTGATTATGACGAATGAGGGAAACCATTGAGCCTAAGTTCCTTTGAGTCTGGCTTACTTCACTTAATATGATTTTTTCTAAGTCTTTCCATTTCCTAACAAATGGGGCGATGTCATTCTTTCTGACAGCAGCATAGAATTCCATTGTGTACAAATACCACAACTTGTGATCCACTCATCAACTGAGGGACATCTAGGTTGGTTCCATATCTTTGCTATGGTGAATAGTGCTGCAGTGAACATTGTTGTGCTAGTGGGTTTAGTATGTCCTTGTTTCTGGGTGGTTGGGTAAATGCCAAGTAGTGGAATTGCTGGGTCATAGGGGAGAAACTAGGAATCCATGGAACATTCCTCAATGTAATAAAGGCTGTGTATGAGAAACCTACTGCTAGTATTACACTTAATGGTGAAAATCTAAAGCCATTCCCTCTAAAATCAGGAACGAGACAAGGATGCCCACTCTCTCCACTCCTCTTTAACATAGTACTAGAATTCCTAGCCAGTGCAATAAGGCAAGAAGCAAGCATAAAGGGGATCCAAGTAGGGAAAGAGGAAATTAAACTCTCCCTCTTTGCAGATGACATGATTTTGTATTTAAACAATCCCATAGACTCTACTCCCAAGCTCCTTGAGCTGATTCAAAAGTTTGGAAGAGTAGCAGGCTATAAAATCAACCCTCAAAAATCAACTGCCTTCCTTTATGCCAACAGTGAGAGGAACGAGGCAACAATCAGGAAAGAAACTCCTTTCACAATAGCCTCAAAGAAAATAAAGTACCTAGGAATTAGCTTAACTAAGAATGTAAAGGACCTTTTTGACGAAAACTTTAAAACCCTAAAAAAGGAAATTAAAGCAGAACTGAGGAAATGGAAAAACCTCCCATGCTCCTGGATTGGAAGAATCAACATTGTGAAAATGACAATCTTGCCAAGAGCTACCTACACATTCAATGCAATACCCATCAACATCCCAATGTCATTCTTTAAAGAAATAGAAGAGGCAATCCAAAATTTCATATGGAATAATAAGAGACCCCGTATAGCAAAAACACTTCTTAGCAGAAAGAACAGCACAGGAGGAATTTCAATTCCAAACTTTAGACTCTATACAGAGCTATAATTCTCAAAACAGCTTGGTACTGGCACAGGAACAGGCCTGAAGACCAATGGAATAGAACTGAGGACCCAGATATTAAACCACAGACCTGTGGCCACCTAATCTTTGACAAGGGAGCCAAAACAATAGAATGGAAGAAAGACAGCCTCTTCAACAAGTTGTGCTGGCAGAACTGGTTAAGCACCTGCAGAAAACTAAAGCCGGATCCTTCTTTGTCACCTTGCACTAGAATTAACTCCAAATGGATCAAAGACCTCGAGGTAAAAGCTGACACACTGAAAAGTTTACAGGAAGGAATAGGAGATACACTAGGCCTCTTTGGCACAGGTCAAAACTTTCTTAATAAGTACCAACAATCACAACAAATCAGAGAAAGGCTGGATAAGTGGGACTGCATTAAACTGCAGAGCTTTTGTATGGCAAAGGACATAGCTAGTAAACTAATCAGGAAGCCTACAGAGTGGGAGAAGATCTTCACCAACCAAACAATGGACAAAGGCCTCATATCTAAAATATATCAACAGCTCAAAAAATTGAATCACTCCAAAACTAACCTCCAAAGTAACAACCATCCCATTAAAAAATGGGCCAAAGACTTAAAGAGAGTCTTCTCTGAAGAAGAAACAAAAACGGCCTATAGACACATGAAGAAATGCTCAACATCTCTGGTCATAAAAGAAATGCAAATCAAAACAACTCTAAGATTCCACCTCACTCCAGCTAGAATGGCCAGGATCAGGAAAACGAATGACAACAGATGCTGGAGGGGATGTGGCCAGGAGGGATCACTACTACACTGTTGGTGGGAGTGCAAACTCGTTCAACCACTATGGAAAGCAGTGTGGCAGTGCCTCAGATGGCTAAACATAGAGCTCCCTATGACCCAGCAATTCCACTACTGTGCAGAAAGTTTTTATTTTTAGGTAGTCCCATTTATTGTGTCTTTTTCCACTCTGTTGTGACCCTGATATTCCATTCAGGAATCTTTTGCCTGTGCCTATGAGTTCCAGTGTCTCTCCTACTCTATCATGTAGCAGTTTCATGATTTCCGGTCTGACATTAAGGTCTTTTCTGGAAAGCGATGTGGAGGTTTCTTAAAGAACTGAAAACTGACCTTCCCTACGAGCCCGCCATACCACTTCTGGGCATCTACCCTGAACTTCATAGCCCAAGGTATGATAAGGACACCTGCTCAGCTATGTTTATCTCTGCATTATTCACAATAGTCAGGCAATGGAAACAATGCAGATGCCCTACCGCACATAAATGGATACAGAAAATGTGGTGTGTGTGTGTGTGTGTGTGTGTGTGTGTGTGTGTGTGTGTGTGTGTATACACACACACAATTGAATTCTACATAGCCAACAGAGAAGATAAAATAATGGCATTTGCAGGGAAATGGATGAATCTAGAGCAAATCATGTTGAGTGAGACAAGTCAAGACCAAAGGGACAGAAGGCGCATGGTATCCTTAATATGTGGCTATTAGATCCAAACAGTACAAGAGCGAGGACTCAATATTTGCATACCCAATGCTATAGACATGGTATTGGAATTATAAACACAACTACAAAGACATAAAAACCTATGACTCTATAGATATAATGTTTTATTTAATAAATTAATATGTATCTATGATATACAAACCCTTAGCCTAATTTTGATTATGTTCTAAAAACTAAGTGCCAGTGATTGTATATAGAGATTCCTTTCTTGAAGATTTGTTTGTTAAACATGTCATTTGAAATATGATGAAAAAAATCAATGTTAATAAATTCTTTAATAAAAATTACAAAAAGCATGATGAGGGCAGGGGGTAAGAGAGGGAAATGGGGACAAAAACATGAGAAGGGGTAGCAATGATTGTTAATTAATACACCTCCTATCTGGCAAATATAATGTAACCCTTCTATTAATTACAATAAAATATATACATAAAAACAGCAGAATGTTGAGTTAGGATAATGGTTTAAGACTAGCCAAGGAGAAGTTCATAGAAGTTGCTATCTGAAAAACAAATGTGTTTCTAAGTGCAGCTATTTTTAGGCACCATGTTAATCCAGTACAGTTTTGAAAGTGTGAGGGGAAAAAGTTCAGAACTTTTTTGAAAGATTGTAATCTACATCTGAAGTGTGCACAGACATCATAATTTAAGGAATATTTTCCCTCCATGTAAGTATGACTGATGGAATGAAGGAATGAGCTTCAAGGAATACAAAACAGCAAAGAAGTATCACATGAATACTGGGAAAACAACTGACCACCATTTTCCACTCGATTTTTCAGGAAGGATAGCATGTACTCTGGCAAAATGGAATTTTTAACACATCAATTTAATACTGACATGTTTTAAATTAAATTATTTTTATATTAAAGTACATCTTACTTCTGCACCTAATTTTCTACAGTAGGAAGATACTGGAAGAGGCACCTTGAAAGTTTTATGTGAAGCAAGACAGTCAGTGCTTGGAGATGTGAGGTTATCTCTTTCGACTAGGATTTATCCTAATTATCTTTTAATTGGATGTTTCAATAGAGTGTTCCAGAAAAGCACAGTTCCAAAAACTTCACTCATTAAAGACTTCACTAATTACATTGTCCTTCAAGACTTTTCAAAGAATTTTCCATTTTTCTCAAAGGTCTTGAAATATATGAAAAGAAAAGTTTAGCCTGAAAAGATGGCAAAGCCTAGAAGAGAAAATATGTGATTGCCTATTCTTTTCAGAATGTAGATCTGCATTCAGCACAAAAGCTTCAGAAGAAAAGTCTAGTACTTCAGGAATTGGCTTCATTGACCTTCACATGAAATGAATGAGAGTCCTGATTTTCTATTTTTCACTTTACATGCTGTGTTAATAGCACTATTCTATGCTATTTATTATTGAAAGACCATTTTTCATGAAAACATACTGTCTAAATCTTGCTTAAACTGCTTTGCAGCATTTCATGAGATTAGGAGAGTGAGTTTAAGTATGTGTTGTGTTTCAGAGAGTTAAAAAACATAAATGTACTGAAATACTGAAATTCTGATATGCGTATTTCATAATGACAACAAATCATTAAGAACTGATTAAAATATGCAGAGTGAGTAATGCATTTGCCAAAGCAGTGTTAAGAGAAATACCATTTAGGTTGTCTAAGACATTTAAAGAAAAATATTAATATGCCATTTTACCTAAGCAGATAATAGAAAGCTATGAATATGCATAATTAATAAATGGCAAAACAATTTATTTAAGTTTTTTTAATGTGAAAGAATGAATCCCTGATTTTAATTGCTCATGTCTGAATTCCCAGCTATTCAAAAGTTTGATATATAAGAAGCCAGGTTTGAGAGACTAAACCTTGCGACTACTTTCTCCACTTAACAGGTAAAGAGTCAGAAGTGGACATGTGTCTTATACAGTAGAGAGCCAGCTGTGAACCTAAAAACCAAATGTCAGTGAGAGGTATACAGTTCAAGCCCTAGCCCTAGCACATGTACATAAAGAAGAAAGAGGAATCATAACTTTTATCCTCAGATATGAAATCAAATATATAAAATTCATATATGACTTCCTTGAATAAATGACTAAAAATAAAGAAATATTAGTAAAACTTAATGTCATGAAGTTCTTATATTTACTTGTATTTACAAGTACTTTAATTTTAATAATATAATTTAATTCATTGGAAAATTAAAACACTCAAATTCTCACATGTTAACTAAAAAGAAATACACTTATTGAAAAGTTATACACTAACAAAGATGAGACCAATCATTTTGATATGTATTATAAAGGTGAAAAAGGAAAGTACAGCACAAAATGTTTCCAGATATATCCAAAGAGTAAATTAACTAGAAATTGGGAAAATTTCATGTAAAAATAAGACCTAAATAAACTCCAAAATATCTGATCATTTTTATGAAGAAAAAGAAAGTATAAGGTTCGGTTCCATGGCTCATTCTTGTAATCCTAGCGATGTGAGAATTACATGTGCAATCCAGGCAAAAAAGTTAATATGGTCCTGTCTCAAAGAGCCAGCTGGGTATAGACAGGCTTTAATCTGGGAAATATACCAAAGAGATAGATATTTGAGGTTTATTCGGGGAATAAATGAGATGCCCAGTCTGAGAAACAAATAAAACAAAATAAATTGTGGACATGGCTTAAATGGCAGAGTGTTTAACAAAAATATAGGCCTGAGATCAAACTTTAATTCAATGCTCTCAAAAAAGTTAAACATTGACATAGCAACATTGAGATATAGATAGATAGATAGACAGATATAGATACAGATATGGATATGGAAAGATTTTTTTAGACATAGATATACTCTAGGTGGTGTGTGTGTGTGTGTGTGTGTGTGTGTGTGTGTGTGTGTGTGTGTGTGTTTATTTTGACTGGGAAGATCTCAAAAATAAATGCACCATGGACAGAATTTATCATGTGAGCATGTTAGGCAAGCCTGGGCATATTCAAGAAACTAGAAGGTCTTCAGTTCAGTCAGTAGGGATTGCAAGGAGGAGGATAGTGGGAAGAAAGATAAGAAACAGACTAGAAATTTCCGTACTTCTGTATGATGTTCATAAGGGCACTGGGTCAATATTCATACTGTGAAAGTAGGAAGGTTTTATGCCACATTTCTTCTTTCATCTCTGGATGAAGACACTTGGATATATTGGACAAATTTTGGACAAATATTTGGAAGAGTGAAAGTTAGACATGAGTAAACCAGTTAGGATAAGACATGGATAACTGTGATGTTGATGATTCCCTCAAGAAGTGAGAAATCTAAACAGAAAGCTAAATATCCCAGACCTATTTAGAACACAGAACCCAAGTAGCTTAACAATTGACTAAATAGAAGTGGAGATTTCAGTCAAGAATTAGTTGGATAAAGGGGTCAGTGGTGGATTTTGTAAACTGCAAATGTCATATTCTCATCCATGTGTCTCCCATGACACATTTAGAAATTACTTGCAAATGCTGGCTTCTCATAACTTTACATATGACTTAAAACGCTCTACCTGAAGTGCTTGCACGCATGTGTGTGTGTGCACGCATGCACAGACACACCCACATACGCACATACCAGAAAATAAACATCTCACATCAATTTTTATTACCACATGAGGTAAAGCAGTGACTCCCCTCTAAAGAATGGATCTGACAGAATAACACACTAGTGATTTCTAAGTCATAAAGATCAATATCCTATTATCTGCCAGCAATCAAATGTCTTTCTAGATTTGTCTTTCCACAATTCCCACAATCACTGCTTTATAATCTCATTGAGGTTTTCAAGTTTTCTATCTATCCTTTAACTTTTGATTTATTTACTATTTCTTTATGTTCACTTCTCTTTGATAGGGTGTCATAGGTGTCTTGGCTCCTCAAAAAATGAGACTACTGGAAAGAACAAGAATGATAACTATATGACTGGCTGCCTCAGAGGTTTTTCTCTCCTGTGCTTCAAGTAGGTTACTTCATATATCCATGACTCCAGACTCTAGAAAAACCAGCCGTGGCCTGCAGAGTAAAAAGGTTTAATTGCTTTGCCACATAGATAACTGCCTGTCGGGCTAAACCAAAGACATTTTTAAATTATGCATTGACCAGAAAGAGTAGCCTTAAAAATTTTGCACTAAAACTTCTGTTTGCCAGTATATAATTTTGTTAACTTATAGTCCTTCTTCAAATGGAGGTAATAAATACCTAATTTGTCACTATCGTAGACATCTATGAAAGTATAACAGGAAATACATTTACATGTTTGGTTATCTAAAATGTTATATCTATAATTTCACCCATGTACTTGCACATTCTTTTACTATGTTGTAATGCATAGAAGTAACCTTTGTTAGTTTTTGTATCTTTCGTCATTATCTAGGATGCTTGGGTTCTTTTGTTACTTTATTTTATTTTATTGTCAAGATGACATATAGAGGGGTTACAGTTGCATTCATCAGCTAGTGGGTATATTTATTTTTGAATGTTGTTGCCCCTCCCATGTTTTTTTTCCCATTTTCCTTAGTCCCATCCTAGGATGATTCATTTATATGGCTCTTATTTTCAACAGTTTCACTAGACAAATTTCTACTTTTTTACCCCCATAATTCAATAAAAGAAAGTGCCCATTAAAATGCAATGTTTTTTCCAAATATTACAGTATATTAATAATTGTAGCTGAGCTGGAAGAATGCAGTCTTTGTATCTGCTATATAGTACAATTTCTATGAAGTTACGTAGGTTTTAGAAATATTTATGGTGCTTATAAGTTTCAAACTACACAGCTCTCAGTTCATAGCTAGAATTATTGAGTGGAGATCCAGTGCAAAATGCATGCCTTATGCTTATGCAAGTTGTTTAAATTTATATTTAATACAATTTATTTACATTGCTGTCATAGAGAAGAGAGTCATTTCACCAGTGTACTGCACATATTGAGTAAACTCAATTAGCCACAAAACTTTATGAACAAAAATTTTAGTGCTCAAACTCGCTTAGAATTTCATAAATTTCAGAGAAAACCAAGCAAAAGCTGTAACATTCTGGACTCGTGGAATGTTCTTGAATTTGAAAGACTGATTTATTTTTGGTATGTTACACAATCTATACAGTCTCCTTTTTTAATGTGCTATTCACTAATGCAGAGATAAACCTTCGTGCTCCATTTGAAATCAAAGAAGATGTGTTCCTTAACCAAGAATGTAAAGGACCTTTTTGATGAAAATTTTAAAACCCTAAAAAAAAGGGAATTAAACCGAACTAAGGAAATGGAAAAACTTCCCATGCTCCTGGATTAGAAGAATCAACATTGTGAAAATGACAATCTTGCCAAGGGCTATCTACAAATTCAACACAATACCCATCAATATACCAATGGCATTCCTTAAAGAAATAGAAGAGGCAATCCAAAATTTCATATGGAATAATAAAAGATCCTGTATAGCAAAAACACTTCTTAGCAGAAAGAACAGCACAGGAGGAATTTCAATTCCAAACTTTAGACTCTATTACAGAGATATAATTATCAGAACAGCTTGGTACTGGCACAAGACCAGGCCTGAAGACTACTGGAATAGATCTGAGGACCCAGATATTAAACCACAGACCTATGGCCACCTAATCTTTGACAAGGGACCCAAAAAAATAGAGTGGAAGAAAGATAGCCTCTTCAACACCTGCTGCTGGCAGAACTGGTTAAGCACCTACAGAAAACTAAAGTTGGATCCTTCTTTGTCACCTTGCACTAGAATTAACTCCAAATGGATCAAAGACCTCGAGGTAAAAGCTGACACACTGAAAACCTTACCAGAAGGAATAGGAGATACACTAGGCCTCCTTGGCACAGGTCGAAACTTTCTTAATAAGGACCAAGAATCACAACAAATCAGAGAAAGGCTGGATAAGTGGGACTGCATTAAACTGCAGAGTTTCTGTATGGCAAAAGGCATAGCTAGTAAATTAATTAGGAAGCCTACAGAGTGGGAGAAGATCTTCACCAACCAAACAATGGACAAAGGCCTCATATCTAAAATATATCAACAGCTCAAAAAATTGAATCACTCCAAAACTAATCTCCAAAGTAACAACCATCCCATTAAAAATGGGCCAAAGACTTAAAGAGAGTCTTCTCTGAAGAAGAAATAAAAATGGCCCATAGACACATGAAGAAATGCTCAACATTTCTGGTCATAAAAGAAATGCAAATCAAAACAACTCTAAGATTCCACCTCATTCCGGTTTGAATGGCCAGGATCAGGAAAACGAATAATAACAGATGCTGGAGGGTATGTGGCCAGGAGGGATCACTACTACACTGTTGGTGGGAGTGCAAACACATTCAACCACTATGGAAAGCAGTGTGGCAGTGCCTCAGAAGGCTAAACATAGAGCTCCCCTATGACCCAGCAATTCCAGTACTTGGCATTTACCCAACAATCCAGAAGCTAGGGCATACTAAACTCAATAGCACAACAATGCTCATTGCAGCATTATTCACCATAGCAAAAATATGGAACCAACCTAGATGTCCCTCAGTTGATGAGTGGATCAACAAGTTGTGGTATTTGTACTCAATGGAATTCTATGCTGCTGTCAGAAAAAACTACATCACCCCATTTGTTAGGAAATGGAAAGTCTTAGAAAAAAATCATATTAAGTGAAGTAAGCCAGACTCAAAGGAACTTAGGCTCAATGGTTTCCCTCATTTGTCACAATGAGTAGAAACCTTGGGCTCTACTAGCAGAGATCTGCAATAGAGCAAAACCTTGATACATAAGGCCATATAGTATGAAGCTAATTGAAAAGACCTCCAGGATATTGAAACAAAAGCCATATAATGAATGATTGTTGTCCTTAATGTACTATGTTATCTCTCATCTCCTTTGCTGTCCCTTGGTTACCTCATATTGTTACAGTATCTCACTTTGTTATCTGATATATTGGATTTATTTGCATTTGGTTATTTGCAATTTGATAGGGAAGGGTGGAAAACCAAGATGGGGGGGTGGATGAGGGGAGGGTAATGGGGACCAAGACATGTGAAAGTGTATCAATATATGTGAATTAATGCACCTTCTATCTGGCAAATATCATGTAACCCTTTTATTAATTACAATAAAAATATATGAAAAAATAATCAACATTTAAAAAGTCTTACGTGTACTTACACATTTAGATCTACAATGCAACCATAATCTCAAGCAGTAAAATAATGATTATAAACAAATTTGTATGTTTGTAGGAAATGACCTTAAATTATGTATAATTGTTAAAATTTTTAGCATTCTTTTTATTTCAAATACTTTAAGGTACTCTATTACAAAGTGAAGTCTGAAAAATATATCAGGTGCAGTGTGTAAGCACTCCAATGAGAGTTTCCATAACTTGAATATATATTACTCTAGGGATTATACCAACATTTGCTTTAATTCAATCAGTTTAATTAAATCAAATAGTGTTATAATCCTCAAGAGAGGGATGGCTGTACTTAGGGTAACTCCATTAGAAATACTTGAAATATGACTGTTTTTCTAGAGTGTGTTAAGGGCTGGCTAAAAATGTAATATTGGAATTGAAGACAAATTCCAAGCACCATTAGCAAGGCTACATTTTAAGTTTTTTTTTAATTTAAATTTTATTTTTTATTGTAATTAGTAAAAGGGTTACATGATATTTGCCAGATAGAAGGTGCATTAATTCACATATATTGATACCCTTTCACATGTCTTGGTACCCTTTTCCCTCCCCTCCCACACCCCCCACCCGTCTTGGTTTTCCCCCCTTCCCTATCAAATTTCAAATATCCAAATACAAATAAGTTCAATATATCAGATAACAAAGTGAGATACTATACCAATATGAGATAACAAGGGACAGCAAAGGAGATGAGAGACAACATAGTACATTAAGGACAACAATCATTCATTATATGGCTTTTGTTTCACTATCCTGGAGGTCCTTTCAATTAGCTTCACATTATATGTCCTTATGTATCAAGATTTTGCTCTATTGCAAATCTATGCTAGTAGAGCCCAAGGTTTCTACTGATTATGACGAATGAGGGAAACCATTGAGCCTAAGTTCCTTTGAGTCTGGCTTACTTCACTTAATATGATTTTTTCTAAGTCTTTCCATTTCCTAACAAATGGGGCGATGTCATTCTTTCTGACAGCAGCATAGAATTCCATTGTGTACAAGTACCACAACTTGTTGATCCACTCATCAACTGAGGGACATCTAGGTTGGTTCCATATCTTTGCTATGGTGAATAGTGCTGCAATGAACATTGTTGTGCTAGTGGGTTTAGTATGTCCTTGTTTCTGGATGGTTGGGTAAATGCCAAGTAGTGGAATTGCTGGGTCATAGGGGAGTTCTATGTTTAGCCTTTTGAGGCACTGCCACACTGCTTTCCATAGTGGTGTCTTGCTCAGGATTCCCAGCTGGAGGATGCCCTGCTCGAGAATTGAGGGGGGGCAGATGCTGGCTCCTATTTACCCGCACCCCCTACCCACTATTGTAAGGCAGGGTCCCAAAGCGCTCCACTCTCCAGATCCAGTGGCCTGGGTGAGGAGCCTGGTGGGCGGGTGGGAGGTGGGACAGCTCCGCCTCCCCTGGTGGGGTGCTGAGTCTTAGGGTCCGCCCACTTGTCAGTCTCCAGTCAGAGGGCTGGGGGTTGGGCGGGTGGGAGTTGGGGCAGCCCTGCCTCCCTTGGTGGGGTGCTGGGACTTATGGGTTGCCCGCCTGTCAATCTCCTGTCAATGGCCTGAGGGAGGGGGTTGTTGAGGGGAGGGACAGGATTCTAAATTCCTTGCCCTCCTGCTCCCGCCAGTCTTTCTCGGGCGGGGTGTTGGGGTCTGAGTTAAGTTCTATTGCTTGGCACCTGCTCTGCTTTCCCGATGTGTTTGGGGACGTGCTGTATTACTCATGCCTGTGCATCTGTCTGTGGGAGCTCCTCGGTGGTGGGGAGTCTTCCACTCCCCTTGGGTCTCCCCCGCTGCCTGAGTTCTGCGTCTGGGTTCCACTGCTTGCTGTTCTGGTTCCGCGTCTGGGTTCTGCTGCTTCCGCTGTTCGCTGGCCCAGTTCTGTGCTGGTTTCTGCAGGCGCTTTTCGTGGGTTAGAGCCGGTGCCCCCCTCCCCGCTTTCCCCGCGTGGAGCTGGTGCCTGCTCAAGCCCCTTGGTCTGGTGCGGCTTTCTGCGGCTTTGGGCGAGAGGTGGGGGAGGGGTCCTCGCGTCCCGAATTCTTTGAGAAAGTTGGATGTGAGTTTTATCTGGATTTCTTTTCCGGTTTGAGTCCTTCTCCGTTGTGGATTTCTTTAGATAGTTGGCTCGTGGGACTCCCTGGTTCTCTCTTTTTGTCAGAGAAAGCTAGGTAGCGTCCCTATTGTCTCGGCGCCATCTTCCTTCTCACATTTTAAGTTTTTGCTAATGAAGAAGATGGCAAGACAGTAAACCAAAACTACCACCACAACAAATAACATTCCCCCAAACCCAAAGTAATAATATAATTAGGTAATAAATGTTATATAGCTACAAAGTTTAAATGTATTTAACTAAAACACATTTGTATTGGAATCCAATTGTACATTAGGAAACACATTTGTTTTGCTATTGTTTAAGACACTGAACTCTCAAGTTACCTATAGGGCATTGGACTGAGGCCTGCATTTGTTCTGTAATTATTTATTGAACTTCTGCTATCTGTATACTACTGGGTCAAATACATACTAATTCTTATGTAGGATCTGTTCATCTTATTAAATATATATTGTATGATTTCCTGAAGTAGACTTCCACCCTTAATTGATGATACCATCTGAAAGTGATGCTTGACATGATTTTGTTGAACATGCAGTAACTTAATGTGGATGTGTTTAAGGATATTTTAAGAAGATTGGTGACAATGGCTCATTCCTGTAATCCTAAATGCCTATAAACCACTAATGAGACAGAGAGCCAAGGATTGAAGTTTGAAGCCAAAATGGGCAGTAAAGGACATTAGACTCTTAGTTCCAGTTAAGCAGCAAAAAACCAGAAGTGAAGGTCTGGTTCATAAATGGTAAAGTAACAGCTGTGGTGAAAAAGCTAAGCAACAGTAATAAAGTCCTGAACTCAAGATCTAGAAGATATTTTAAGGAAGTATTATATTCATTAAAGACCAAGAATATACACAATGGTTGATTTATTTTACTTTATTTTTTTAATTGTAAAGGCGATTTATGGAAAGGTTACAATTATATAAACCAGAGAATGAGTTCATTTATTTGTAAACAGTATTACTACCTCCCTCATTTTTTCCCATTTTCCTCCTACAGATCCTCCTCTTCCCAAGCTGTATTTCCAATGTAGTATCTAGTGAGTATCACTGCTGAATTAGTTTACCCCTTTTTAAAATTTTAATTTTGTCAGGTTGATCTACAAAGAGATTAATGAGTTAAAATGGTGAATGTGTTTCTTATCCAATGTGGTTTTGTACTACCATATTTTTTCCCACTCAAGAACAAAGGGTGACCCAATGTAAGATACTCGAAAGACAGTAGGTTGCCAATGAACTTAACAACTTGGAGGGAGGGACTGAGGGAGAGGGAAAATGGAAAAAAATAATTTTTATCTTAACATTTCTGTGCTTCCTCTTTCCCTCCACAAATCAGATAAACTTACATAGAAGAAAATGGCTACAAAAATTAGAAAAAAACTTGTTCTCATCTAGTTGATTTCATAAGCATCATTTTATATGATCATATGCACATAGTTATTAAGCTGTTTTGATCTTCTCCTAAGATATTCTCCTTTTGGTCTCACTGTATGAATGTTTAGAATCTTCTTTAATTTATCATGCCCAAGTGTAACTATTTGTCTTTTACTATCCATTGGGTTTTCTTGTAGATTTATAGGCATATTCTAATTATTACAAATGGGGATTTTTTACTTTATTTTAATTTGAAAGAGTTGAAATAGATCACCAGAACTTAGTTTAAAATTTTTAATTTGATTTTTCCATATAGTTTTTATTGTAATTAATAGAAGGGTTACATTATATTAACCAGATAGAAGGTGCATCACTTCACATACATTGATACCCTTACTCTTGTTTGGTCCCCATTTCCCTCCCCCCCACCCCCGCCTCTCATCTTGTTTTCCCCCCTACCCTATCCGATTTCAAATAACCAAATACGCATATATACAATATATCAGATAACAAAGTGAAATACTGTAACAATATGAGATAGCCAATGAACAGCAAAAGAGATGAGAGATAACATAGTACATTAAGGAAAACAATCAAGCATTATATGGCTTTTGTTTCTATATCCTGGAGGTCCTTTCTTTTAGCGCCATACTATATGGCCTTATGTATCTAGGTTTTGTTGTACTGTAAATCTGCTAGGAGAGCCCAAGGTTTCTACCGATTAGGAAAAATAGGGGAAACCATTGAGCCTATGTTCGTTTGAGTCTGGCTTACTTCACTTAATATGTTTTTCTGAGTCTTTCTATTTCCTTAAAATGGGGGGATGTCATTCTTTCTGACAACAGCATAGAATTCCATTGTGTATAAATACCACATCTTCTTGATTCAATCATCTATTTAGGGGCATCTGGGTTGGTTCCATATCTTTGCTATGGTAAATAGTGCTGCAATGAACATCATTGTGCTAGTGGATTTAATAATTTCATTGTGATTATGAGAATATAAATTATATTAAGATTGTAAAATAACAAAGTAGATGGAACTTGTCCACATATTTGACACTATACACAAGTATATGTATATATTTTCAACTCTGTTCACTGTCATTTAAAAGAATGACCAGAAGTATTGAAACTCTTTTTATTGAATCTACTCCTTAAGTAACATATTTTTTTAAAAATACAACAGAACCTCAATTCTAATCTTATCTGTATAACTGTTCAGAAACAATATGAAATTAAATGAGTTGTAAAGAATACATCTATGAAGTCTTTTAAAATTTCCAGTTCTTCAATTCTTCTCCCAAAATGAGTTAGATTGTAACATACTGAGCATAGTCCATGGACATTTTGGTATAGCATATTAAATATTCATGCCTTTTCTAATAAAAGTCAACTGTCCTTTTACTTACAATCTGCATTAAAAGCTCATCAATACAAACGGAAATGATTTATTAAAATATTACTGAGCAGAGACAGAATGGCTCTGGGGATTGATTGTTAATGGTATATGTAGTCTTTTATTTCTAGGTCACTGCTTTAAATTACTTCTTGGCTGAGAATGAAGGCAATTCTGTGACATATGGTGTGTGGATTGGGGTGGTGATGTCAGTCTTATTTTCAGTAAGTGCTGCCCATTTAGATTTCAATATTTCAAAGAAACTGAACTTGACTCTGAAAGCCTGTCGCCATGGATTCAAAACATCATCCAATTTACATGTGTAAAAAACATTCATGAGGAGATTAACATACCAGGGATAGAAAACAAATTCATTGAAACATTTTCAACATGAAAAAATTTTTGCATGACCTATGTGTGTAGGTTGAATCAATTTGGAAGTAAGTCTTAAAGATGAATTAAAATGCTCTTCTTCACATCCATTGCTAACTATTTTAGGAAACAAACAGGTCAGTATACAGTTAGATTCAAACCTAGTTTTTCTATTTAGTTTACATTAAAGTACATTATGAACATGAAATTTTAATTCCTAGAAAAACAAACCATAGAATGAGGAAAAAATACTAGAATTAAGAAAAATTGAGACATAGTTACAACAAATAATATTTTATGAATAGAGGAAGAAAGCAGCACTGCCTTGAGCTAGAGTAGAATGACATATTAGCACCTTTCACTGCTTGAACTACCTCTTATATATGTAGAAGTTATAATTCATCAGGGTACAACTTGATTCCATATTTCTCAGGCCACAGTAAAACAATGAGCAAAACCAGATTGAATCAAAGTATTGAGAATTCTTGTCTATATGCAAAGCAAATCTGATATCTGCAATAATATCAGAGTTAGTATAAAAATTTAGCAAGTGATAAATGCTATATCAACAACAATTTATTTCCATATGCAATCTAGCTAAATACAGAGATTGTTATTTGAAAAACAGCAAAATGCATAAACACCTGCTGTAAATCTACTGAAATATGAGATCTTGCAATAAAATATTATTTGTTATAGATGAACATTTTTTAAAATACCATATAAGCAGGAGAATATATGTACTTCGAAGGAAAGTCTATGATTTTTACAACAAGCAGGTCTTTTAATTTAATGCAAAGCAGTGCTTGTAAGAGATCTGCTATACAGTCTAGGGTGACCTTGAACTCACGATAATCCTACCATGAAATCCCAACTGCTGAGATTTCAGCATTGTTCTACACATAATTTTATGTATGACAGCTTATGCAATTTTAACAGAATCTTGGTTTATGCAAATGGAAGAGATTAATATTTTTATATATTTTATTTTTAGGAATCTTTTTAGGAGATTCACCGAGTCAAGTAAGTGACACAGATAATCACATTTTGTCTTTTCAAAAAAAAAAAAAGGATTGTTTTGAAACCCTAGCCAAGTAACTTTCTTTACTTAACATTATGTGAATATAAGTATCTCCTCTGCCTATGAAGAAGCGAAACCCAGAATTTTAGTTTTGGATTACTGGGAAGGAAATGAAAGTATTCTATACTATGATCCACAGTAATTTTCACTGGCTTAAGACAGCAAATATTTTAAAACCCAAGTAAGCATATAGGGGTTAAAAATCAATCTGTACTTAGATATCAAATTAGCATTGCCATATAATAATGTGTAGAAGCAAATCACAAATGCATTTGAAGAATGAGTTTATATATTATATACTCTTACTACCACTCTTATGTATATGGACCATGAATCCAGACATACGTTTTGTTGATTACTTTATAGACGGAGTGAGTTTCAAAGACTTTTCTGCTCAATCTGGTTTTCATCTGCTAAGCTTCTAGATCTCGATACCATGGGCAGTTAGGCATGGTTACCAGCAACTGGGTTCTGTTACTATTTTATTGCCTTGAAAAGTGAAAAAATGATAGCATAGATTAGATAAAACAAATCAAAGCCCCAGTTCTTACAGATTTGTAATTATTACAATTAAAAATGTGTTTTAATTAATTCTTGACTCTAGTGCTTTATTTCTGTACAAAAGGTAACACCAAAATTAGTTTTCCTGTAGTATTTCTATGAGCCAGAATAACTCTTTTCATTATAGAACAAAAAAGCCTAATAAATACACCCTGCCATCTTTGTATTAATTACATGCTCTGTGTATGCTTATGGTGTCTAATTTACAGAAAGCAATATTCTCCTTTATTTAGGTTTCTGAATGGTGTACATATTAGTGTAATGGGCAACATACTGAGACGCTAATAGCCTTCATGCAGGGCTCTCCCCACGCCAACCTTTATGGCTGAACTATTTCCTTAGACATAATCTCATTCATTTTAATTCTGTTAAAGCCATTGTTTCCTTTGAAATCATAAAAATTAGGAAAAATTTCAAACATATCTTAATTAAAAATATCTTCAAATAGATTTCTCACATACTAATCTATAGATTCCTTATTAGATTTTTATATCAATTGGCAATGCTTAAGTCATGAAAATAAAGACAAAACCATAAAGTCACTATGACTATAATAAGGCAATTTTACATGAAATGTACTTAAAGTTAAAATTTAATTTAATTTTGAATGTATATTAAATTTAAAATGTGCTAATTTAATGTGCCAAATATTTGAATAGCTATAATTTCTCTTATCTACCAAGATTAGAGAAATATCTACCAAGATAAGAAAGGAATGAAATGTGTATATATTTGTAGTTTTCATTTAAATGAATTTCTCTTTTCCCTCTTGCATCTGTGAAAAAATAATTTCAATAAGATATCTAATCTTCATTTTATTTTTCCAGTAATAGTACATCCAAACTTTTGATCATTAAAGATAAAAGCTTCCTGGAAGCTTCTTATTATATACTTACTTTAAGGTCAAATATAACAGCCACAATATCAGTTTTGGTTAATGAATTCATTTAATTTAATTTAGTTTTTTATTTCTTTTTTATATCATTGACTTATATACATAAAACAAAAGAAAAAGAATACTAGAGAAAAGAGTGGTAAAATCCTTTACTATAAAATGCAAGGACATTTTTTCAAATAAATACTTGGGGCAAAGATTACAAAGTCAGACCTGAAGAAACATAAGCTCCATGGTTTCCCTCATTGGTAACAATTAGTACACATCTATGATTCTCCTAGCAGAGGATCATAATAGCTCAAAAGCTATTATGTACATATGGCCATATAGCATGAGGCTAAGCAAAATGAACTCCAGGATATGGAAGCAAAAGGGTTTAACTGTGATTGTTGTTCTTAATGTATTGTGTGACGTTATTTGTTTTCTTTTTTTTACCCCTTATGGTTTATCTCATGTTGTTATTGTATGTGACTTTCGTACCTGGTATAATATATACATGTTTATTTTTTTTTGAAATAATAAAGTGAAGAGGAAAAATAAGATGATTGGGAGGGGAATGGGAAGAGGAGGTGGAAGGAAAATCATAGGAAGGAATATCAGTGTTCAAGAAGGGATGTACCTGATGAATGTATCTGTAATTCTTCTATATATCACCCCGATAATAAAATACAATCTGCCGGGGCCAACCGGCAGCAAACCAGGGTTCGCAGATTGGGGTTCCTGAAATAGGGGGCAAGGACTAGGAAGAAATAGAAGAGAGACAGACACACCGGGCCCGGGATGTCTGCAGTCCAGGTAAAGACTGCCTCGTTTATTTTCCACTCCCCCTCTTCCCTTCTCGAGACCCAAGGAACTTCCAGGTGTTACATTCATATGGTAAATCTCAGGTCATTTAAACAGAATAAGGCCAGAAAACAATAAGACAATAAAGCCATTGTCTGATGCAAATCAAGGTACAGTTTGATCCCACTCTGGCTCACAACATATACCCCGTTTTTATTTTAAAAGAAACACAAGTGCAATTTTTACTCTTTTCTATACCTCTAATTTATCCTGTCACATTTTCCAAAAATGACTTTGGTCCCTTCGTCTAACGGGGATTGATGGGCGGAGATTCAGCTTCTGTGACTTCTTCAAGCTGACTCAGGAGTGTTGTCTCTGTGCTTGACCAGGGACCTTAAGAAGCCTAGCCTGTTTTATCAAGGGGTTGCAAGGATTAGATATTAGGAACAATAATTTACTCCAAACTAGAGATCATATTTAACATTTAACAACTGCACAAACCATCTTTGGCTACAATAGTGTAGCTTACATAGCACCCATTTGCAAAGGCTTTTACTTGATTGTCTGGGGAGCTAAATTTCTGCAACCTTAACAATGCTTCAGTTGTCAGATCTAAACAGATTAATAGAGACACAAGCCTCAGATCCACAAACTTTTCCTGAATTTGTGGCTGGTGTCAAAAATAAAAAATAAAAATTTTACTCAATTAGGACTTTAAACTACCGGCTATCACAGAAGATTGACAAGTTCCTGCCCAGTTATGAAAGGCACGGGCATTAGTAAGGCATGCTTACAAACTATTCTATGATCTCCCGGCTCTGATTAATTTGATTGGCCAAGCACAAGTGACTAAGATCTGACACCATCTCTGCCATCCAAGCAGAGGCTTTCGTGTCCCAGTAGTGTCTCTCCACACAGGGATAAACATGCCATTGGCATTTCACTTTGTTGGTTGCTGTACTTGAACTCAGGGCCTGGGCACTGTCTCTCAGCTCTCCAGCTCAAGGCTAGCACCCTACCACTATGAGTCCCGAGCTTGGTGCTTGAGTGCTTCCCCCCAGCTTTTCAGCTCCGAGCTGGCACACTGCGGCTTCGAGCTCCAAAGCAACTCTGTCCCAGCATTCTGCTGGCAGATTAGACACCACAGTCTCACAGGGACTTTGCTTTGCCCGGGCAGGCTCAAAGCTGCGGCTTTCAGATCAATGAGTCCTACAAAAGGCCACATTACTCCAATTAAAGCAACAAGGTGGTCAACACAGAAATAGTCTCTAAGCATGAGCCAACCTAGAACTTGGTGAGGGCCAAACTTACATCTGAATGAGGATCTGCTGTCCTTCTCCATGGGCCTGCTGGAGATTGCTATAAAGTAACTTACAAGAGTAAGCTGAAATAGCAATTAAGCAACCATTTTGATAGTCCTAATTTTCCTTGTTTCCTTTTTTAGAAACAAAACTTTAGGACAACTTTACTTTTAAATTTTGTTCAGAAACCATTTCTACTTTTCTTTAAAACTTTTACACTTTTTAACTTAAACTCTTAACACTTTGGTCTTTATTTGCATTTGAAAAACCTTTAAGGCTGAAGGAATTCCCTTTGCCTCCAGGCCCCCTAGGGCCCAGGTCAGTCCCTTTGCCTTTGAAGAGACTTTTTGTATTATTCTGCAGTTTAGATTATTACTGCCTAGAACTCCATCAACAGTTTAAACTCAAATAACAGTTTTTCCCTAATGCAAGAATTACAAACATCAGTGCACCAAAAGTTATCATCAGACTTCCAGTGTCAGTCTGCAAGAAAAAACAGATAGGCAAAGTTTCTGACATTAATGAACAATTTTACATTTAAATCTCTAATACATGTCTCCAAACTTTAAAGGTAATAAATTGCAAATTCCCTAATACCTCTGAGTTAAACAGGATACAATGTTTACAATGTAAACAGCTCTAAGTATTACAAAACCAGATTTTTTTTTTCCGGGATGTCTGCAGTCCAGGTAAAAACTGCCTCCTTTATTTATCACTCCCCCTCTTCCCTTCTGGAGACCCAAGGAACTTCCAGGTGTTACATTCATATGGTAAATCTCAGGTCATTTAAACAGAATAAGGCCAGAAAACAATAAGACAATAAAGCCATTGTCTGATGCAAATCAAGGTACAGTTTGATCCCACTCTGGCTCCCAACAACAATCTAAAAATTTCTAAAATCAGGCTTGTTTAAAGAAATATCTAAGACATTTTTTACTTTGACAATTTTTAAATTATTTATTGGATCTTCAAATTTTTAAAATGTTGGGCTGGGAATTTGGCCTAGTGGTACAGTGATTGCCTAGCATGCACTAAGACACCAGTTCGATTCCTTGGTACCACATAGATACAAGCCAGAAGTGGTGCTGTGGCTCAAGTGGTAGAGCTCTAACCTTGAGAAAGCCCAAGGGTAATGCTCAGGCCATGAGTTCAAGGCCTAGGACTGGCAAAAAAGGGGAAAAAACTTTTAAAATGTTTGAAAGGAAGCGCTAGTTTTATTTACAAACCAGTAATAAAATTGTGTTATTTGATTGTTATGTACTGGGAAAATTTCCAAAGAGAAAGTAAAATTTTGACAAAATATCATTTATATCTAGAATTTCTTATTATTCATGTCAACATCTAGACAACCTTTAACAATTAGAACAATGACTTTATTAATGAAGTGTAAGAAATTCAAAAAAGCACCAAGGACAATAATTAATACTTAGATAGCATTTTACATACTTTTCACAAATCATATTCTGAGCTCTTTTGCTGGTTCCTCCCTTAAACTCAACTGCAATCTCTGTTTCTTTTCCCAGCAAATAATATTGAATGGAAAGGGACATAGACTAAAGACCATTTTGTTAACTGTGTAGAATTAGAGAAGCAATTAAACCACCGAGTACTCCAACATTCCCATACAATTAATATAAATAAGGAAGTATAGTAGGGCATTGTTTCATGCTTGTAACCTATCTAATGTAAAGATGGAAGGTCCTACTCAGAAATTGACGAGATCAAAATCAAATATCCTTCCTAGCCACCCTAAAAAAAATACAACCAAATGGCTGAGGACATTAACAGGTAGACTGCTTGCATAGAAAGCAAAATCCAGAAGTTCTGAGTTCAAACCTTACACTGCCCCTTAAAAACTGGCAATATATATGCAAATTTACCAAATGTAATCAGGAGCTGATATTTCCATTCAGAGAATTCTAAAATTCAGGAAAACATTTGCAATGTATTACATAAAAATAATCTTTTTTTATTTTTTAGATTGAAAACACTCTGGCCAGGAATGTGACTTAGGGAAACAGTGCTTGTCTAGAATGCACAAAGCCCTGGTCTGATTCCTCAGTACACATACACAGAAAAAGCCAGAATTGGTACTGTGGATCAAGTGGTAGAGCACTAGCCTTGAGCAGAGAGAGGCTCAGTGATAGAGCTCAAGCCCTAGGACTGGGGGAAAAAAATCTATTACTTAGAAAATACACTGTACTTCATGGCTATAAAGATAAAGGAATATTTAGATCATATCCATTAAAAAACCATACTTTTGATAGTAAAGAACTACCTAATTTCAAGCATGTTAATATATTAATAAATATATATACTTAATAGAGATAAGTTTTATGACAGAATAAAATAGGAAGACGAAATAATTTGAAAAACCTTTCTATCTTGTTATGGAAGGTGGGGAAGATGGACAACTACAGAAAAGAACCAGAAAGCAATTTCCCAAATTTGTAGTTTCAACATATGAATATCCAACACTATAGAGCTCACTTAACACTTTAAATAAAACCCTGACTCCAGTTTTAATACAGTCAGACCATGCACAGAAAACAAAATAAAACCAGTTGTCTGAAAATAGATCCCATCATCACACTCAATTCTAGGAAAACAGTCAGAAAACTGGCCACCAGTCTTTGTCCTTGATCTGCTGAAGCCTTTAAGTTTCCATTTCTATCCTTGTGGCAATGTAATATATTCTGACAGGTTTTACTATTATCGTTCCTGCAAACTCTCGGCAGGAGTATGCTTGGTTCATTGACTTAGTCATCAGGCAACAATTATTTGGAAAAATGGAATGAGTTTCACCCCAGGCCAATAAAAAAATAAATAAAAAACTTCAAAAAAAAGTTAAAGTTTCCCGAAAAGAAAAGGATCAAGGACCATACATATCAACCAGTCCTTGATTGTTCATGGGAAATAGTTCTACTACTAAGCTCCCCCTTGCAGGGAACTTTGAACGATACCAGCATTTCTGTGCTTATTCACAATTGCTGCTTGAGTGGCTCACAGAGACTCTATTTTCAGCCTGCTGTGGGTGGGATTGCAGCTGTGTGTGTGTGCAGCTGTCTTCAGAGAGGAAAATGAAAACATCATTTGACCTTAGGCGTGCAGCAACTTCAGATTGCATTTAGCAGAAACACTTCACTGGAGATAAATGCACACAGGTAATTTGTAAACTTCAATGCTTGTATCCCAGAGGAATTGTTGTCAACTAGTTCAATCCCAAAGAAGGGATGAGAGATTAGCAACATTGTAAGATTCATGAAAAACATCTAGAATTACATTTAAATAAACTGAGTAGGATTTTATAATTGTGAAAATTCTGAACTCAAATTGAATCATTAAATGAAGTGGCGAATTCTTTTCCAGTGAGCACATATAATTTCAGCAACTGTTTTAACTAGCTGATTCATAGAGATTTTCACTCTTTTTTTCTGATTGAAATTAATGTTAATGTCATGTAGTATTTAAATTGATCATATAATCCAATTATGTTTAAGTAATTCAGAAATATTTTATTTTTTTCCTCTTGAGTAGACATTCATTTATAAATTAAAGATAAAATAATTCCAAAGCTCCCTACCACTCTGAGTCACAGTGTCACTTTTGGGTTTCTGGTGGTTAATCGGAGATAAGAGCTCAGCCTACTGAGTGGCTAGGCTTACTGGTGTGAGCCACCAGTGTCTAGACAGACAAATTGTTTCTAATTCAATATAACATCTGTTCTATATGTATAAGAAGGGGAAAATACTACCCACATTGAAAATTCTAAAATGTTTGTATTTCGGGTTTTAATAGAAATAACTACTATATTTGGGTCTAGCTTACATTGCTTCACACAAAGGCAATTCATTAAGCCAGGATTGCATCCACTTCATAAACTGAATGGGAACAATGCATGATGTCATACATTCAAATGTCTAGTGATTGGCTAGTAGCAACCAGCCATGGGATGTAACTGCTTTGTCTTTAATGCTGCCAACTTTTTATTCTTAAACCATATTATTTTGTTCTTTTTTCCCACATTTCCCTCTTCAAAATTCAATATAAATATTATGTATATTAGAAAAAAATCATATTAAGTGAAGTAAGCCAGACTCAAAGGAACATAGGCTCAATGGTTTCCCTCATTTGTCATAATCAGTAGAAACCTGGGGCTCTCCTCGCAGAGATTTACAATAGAGCAAAACCTAGATATGTAAGGTCATATAGTATGACCCTAAAAGAAATCCATATAATGCTTGATTATTGTCCTTAATATACTATGCTATCTCTCATCTCTTTTGCTGTCCCTTGGTTATCTCATATTGTTACAGTATTTCACTTTGTTATTTGATATATTGTATATATGTGTATTTGGTTATTTGAAATCGGATAGGGAAAGGGGGAAAACAAGATGAGGGGCGGAGGTGGGGTAAGGGAAACGGGGACCAAACAAGAGTAAGGGTATCAATGTATGTGAAGTGATGCATCTTCTATCTGGTGAATATAATGTAACCCTTCTATTAATTACAATAAAAATTATATGAAAAAATAAAAAATAAACATTGTGTCTAATTTTCTTCCCTAAGCAGAAAAGCAATAAATACTTGAAATTTGGTCCACAGAATTTTGCTTTATTTTTCCCTCAAGTCATATGTGAAAAATAAGACGACATACAGAAATTATTTGTGTTATTTTAACTGAACTAACTCAGAAGAGAGAGGAAAACATGCCCTCCTACTAGTCAAAAATTTAGAATATAATGTAAACTTTTGGACTTTTTTGTTTTTGTACTTTCAGAAAAATTGTAACAAATTTCTATGATAGTATGATGCTAAATGAAAGGACCTCCAGGATATAATGAGTGACTGTTGTCATTAATGTACTATGTTATCTCTCATCTCTTTTTGCTGTTCCTTGGTTATCTCATATGGTTACAATATTTTTACCTTTTTATCTATTATATTGTATATATGCGCACTTGGTTATTTGAAATAGGATAGGGAAGGGGGGAAAACAAGGTGAGGGCATGGGTGGGGGGAGAGTAATGGAGACCAAGACATGAGAAAGTATATCAATGTTTGTGAAGTAATGCACTTTCTATCTGGTGAATATAATGGAACATTTCTATTAATTACAATAAAATATATGGAAAAATAAATAAAAATTAAATTAAAAAATAAAATAGAACCAGACATGATAAGCTAATCACAACGCTAGGCATACACACACACACACACACACACACACACACACACACACACAGTCAAACCAAAAGAGGATTCTAATACAGGAAGAGTTCAAAGGCGTAACTGTCTTGAATATGGTAAATGATATTTATTGAAATAAATTCCAGGAAACATAAAAAACATATAGAGTTTATAAAACCCAAATCTAAATTTATTGATTCATCTTTTATGTTGTATCATTACTCATGTGGCCAAGTCTGCCTCTCAGTGACAAGTGCAAGGCCCTGATATCAAACATGATAATGCCAAAAAATATTTTGGATAAAATATGGATACACATCTGTGATCCCAGATACTCACAAGGTAGAGATAGGCAAGACTGTGGTTCTATTCCAGGCCAGCAATAGTTAGCAAAACCTCATCTCAATAAAAAATCTGGGCATACTGGCATGTACCTTTAATCCCAGAAATGCCTCAAAATGACTTTTTAATTTAAAAAAAATAGTATCATTATGCCTTGTGTTTTATTCTAAATTGCTAGGCATGATATGCTGGATATAGGAAATTGGACAATAAGTCTTTAATAATACAGTAGTTAAGTTGTGGGGCAGTGTTGATTCCTAGAGCTCAGTCACCAGGATGCAATTATTTTGTGAGCCTATGCCTCAAGACTGACATTCACGATGCTTCTCAGCTCTTTCTCTTCCTATCAGAGGAACAGGGTGGCTAGTCTTGGCTATTTTCCTTTTGTCAGGACACTCAAACTCTGAAAAAGCATAATATTCTAGGTTCAACTAAAATAGTTACTCTGGGTGATAAGTAGTTCTTTCTGAGACTATTGGTAATCAAAATTGTTCATGAGTTTGTGCTTTCTGATTGTGAGTTTGTGCTTTGTGATAGTGCTAATTAGTTGAAAACATCCCAGTCTTAATTTCAGAGGAAGAAGTTTCATATATCACATATTTGTCAAATGCAAGAAGAATAACTGAATCTTCAAATGATTCAAATTTTCTTAATTTGACTACAGTGAGGATTCTCAGGCTTTTTACATAATGGTATAAGAAAATATAAGTTAATGGGCCGGAAGTTTGGCCTAGTGGTTAAAGTGCCTGCCTAGCATGCATGAAGACCCGGGTTCGATTCCTTGGTACCACATATATAGAAAAGCTGGAAGTGGTGCTGAGGTTCAAGTGGTAGAGCTCTAGCCTTGAGAAAGTCCAAGAACAGGGCTCAGGCCCTGAGCACAAGCCCAGTACTGGCAAAAAAAAAAGAAAATATAAGTTAAAATTTTAATTGCTTTTAAATTAATGTATTTATGTATTTTAGAGTATAAACTTATCCTTCTTCAAATATAAAATGCTGTATGAAGCATCAAGTAAAATATAACTTCTATTCTTTTATTTATTTAAAACTGGGATATAAATAAATATATATATATATATACACACACAAATATATATTATAATCCTTGGAAAGTTACTCTATCCCAGGATGGGAAAAAGGCTTTATTTACTGACTGTCTAAAAATGCTAAGTTACTATATTTTATGAACATTAGCTAATTTTCTACTCATATTGTAGTATTTTATATACTTACTATGGATAGTTTTAAACTGCACACATTTATCATCTTCGTAAGTGTGAGCCAATAGAACCCAACAAGGTTATTTTCTGAAATTCAGCAAACAGCATTAAATTGTTTGTTAAACACATCATTTGAAATATGATGTAAAAATGAATGTTAATAAATTCTTTAATAAAAAAAAAGAAAGAAAGAGCCAGAAGTGGTTCGGTGGCTCAAGGCCCTGAGTTCAAGGCCCTGGACTGGTAAAAAAAAATAGCTTAAGTAATGAAAGTGATGTCATTGATCATGAGTCATTGCATTGATAAATTGCTTTGTCCAATGACAACTTATTTTTACAAATACTTAAAGATAACAAAAATTTTTGAAGATTTAAAAAAACATTAAATTAATATAAAAATAATGTAAGGAAATCATAGAGATAAAATGGAAGAAAAACCAGAAATCAGCATGAATATTACATAAAGATCATTTACTTATATGATCTTTAAAAGAATGCTTTAAAAGAATGTTATTGGAAAATATTAAAATGGCTAAATTCATTATTAGATCAACCATTACAGAATACACTGGGAAATTTACAGCTTATTAAAAAAACACAATAATCTTAAATCCATATGTTGAATTTTAAATTCTATTTTATTTAAAAATATTTGAGCACTTCAGTGTCCAAAACTTGAAACTAAAAAGATATAAGCTGACAAATTGAAAGATGAATTGAAAGCTGGCTGATGTGAAATAAGAATCTTCTTAAACAGTTGGGAAAAGTAAATTAGATTGCGATTTGAAAAGCCCCAGATGGCAGATGCAACATTATGTAATTATCATTCTCATCAGAGATTTATCAATTGTAAAAGTAATTGAAAAACTTGATTGTTTTCTCTAGATTATGTAAGTTCTGCTTTATTTATTTATTGTTTTCTCCATTGTTCTCTTCCTTTCCTCAAAATGAAGAAATGAGCTAGAGGCCAGGAGTTTGGCCTAATGGTAAAGTGTTTATTTAGCATGCATGAAGACCTGAGTTTAATTCCTTCATACCACATACATAGAAAAGCTGTAAGTGGTGATGTGGATCAAATGGTAGAGTTCTAGCTTTGAGAAAAACCAAGGACAATGCTTAAGCCCTGAGTTTGAGCCCCAGGACTAGCAAGAGAAAGAAGGAAGGAAAGGGAGAGAGAGAGAGAGAGAGAGAGAGAGAGAGAGAGAGAGAGAGAGAGAGAGAGAGAGAGAGAGAGAGAGAGACAGAGAGACAGAGAGAGAGAGACAGAGAGAGAGAGACAGAGACAGAGAGAGACAGAGACAGAGAGAGACAGAGAGAGACAGAGACAGAGACAGAGAGAGAGACAGAGAGAGACAGAGAGACAGAGACAGAGACAGAGAGAGAGAGAGAAAGGGGGGAGGGGGAGGGAGAGACGAAGGGGGGGGAGGGGGAGGGGAGGGAGAGAGGGAGGGGGAGAGGGAGAGGGAGGGAAGGAGGGAGGGAGGGAGGGAGGGAGGCAGGGATAAGGAGTTAAGGGAGGGATTCCTAAAAACACTGCTCTCTTGTGAAAAAGTCTCTATATACCAAGGAGGCAACTTCCTGTGCGTGGAATCTCCCACATTCACTTTCCTCTCTGGAAGATTCCTTGGTATGTCAGGGGTAGCCAACTGATTTCCACTTGTTGAACATGTGGAATCATGTAGCATCTAAAAGACTTCAATTTATATTTACAAGCTCGAGACATTATGTAGGGCACATGCATCAGGAAATGGAGACATGGTTAGATTTGTATCTGTCATGTCCATGGACAGACAGATGATATATAAAATGACTTATTTAACCACTACCCAAATAGTATACTAATGCACATGATTACCAAAATAAATGCATTAAAGGTTTCATTGACAGTGTTAGTATGCAACTGGACAAAAATTTTTGTTTTCCTAAATTCAATGTAATGTATTCATATTTTGAAAAGGATAAATGAAATAAATTGACTATCAAATCCTGTTAACATGACTGGAGATATTTTTCCTTTTCATTGTAGTAATTAACTGATAGTCTTTATATAAGAAAAAAAATTTTTAGTAGAGGATACATGCATATAATAAAATGTAATATATATGTATAATACTCATTTACTATACATAGTATACATAATATATAATGTACTATATTTATATTTGTAAAGATATAATTTCATTTTGATTTAATGAAATGGGAGATATTACTGCAATGCAACAAAAGTCTTAATACCAAAAAAACATTACTTTACAATAGCCCTGTTGTGTATTTCCTGCATAGTTCAGTGTAATCATGTATACTTATCTGTTTTGAATATTTATGACTCAGGTGTAACTTCATTCCACCATCCGCTCATAATTTGGGTGTTTCCTCCTCCCTGGTACCATATTGCATGTGTACAGAGAACAGAAACTTTCTATTTTGTTTTTGGCTTTTTGTTTTTCTTTGTGGGTCATGTGGCTTGAACTCCTCCTGGGCACTCTCCTGAGCTCTTTAGCTCAAGGGTACTGCTCTACCCTTGAGCCTAGCCCCACCTCCTGTTTTCTAGAGGTTAATTGGAGATCTCAGGTCATTTTGTGCTTGAGCTGGCTTTGAATCTTGATCCTCAGATTTCAGCCTCCTGAATAGCTAGGATGGTTTTTAACTGGAGAGAAGCAAATTAGCAATGCAGAAATAGTAAAATAAAAATCTGAAGCCAAACACAAGCGACTTCTTATTCACTGTAACACACCATGTGAATCCATGTTCTCTTCCATTGGTCAGAATTTTGAAATGTATTACTTTAGATATTATGCTATAATATATTTATTAAAAATTCCTCTTAGTCTTTGACTTCAATTTGTTCCCAATGGAAAATAAGGCCAACTCGTTCCTGAATAAAACAGAAACAAACAGTCATAATAAACAGTGTTAATTGAACTGTCTGAAATGACTATAGAGTAAGAAAATTTGAGCAGTCTTACCATTCTGAGTGTTGATTCAGTATTCTGTTATTAATAAAATTTATCCCTGAGCTAATTAGTGAACCTACAGTTTTAAGGCATAAAGAATTTCAAAAAGGCAAATAATTGGTTTCTTTATCTGAGATTCCTAATTACCCCAAAATTGCTAACACATAGTAAGAGAGATGAAATATGTAATACATACCCCCAAAGCAGTAGGATAGTGGAAGTTTTTATTTCAGAGCACATATTTCTTACTTTTATTTTCAGTTACATTTTATGTGTAAAACAACATGTTACTTTCAAAATAATGTTGTCTAAAACAGAAAAACTAAGAAAGTACGCAAAAAATAGCAAATAAAACAACTTGAAAGAAAAACTGAATAGCATAGTGTGAATAATGGCTCTTAAAAACAAAAAATGAGGGCTAGGAGTTTGGCCTAGTGGTAGAGTGCTTGACTAGCATGCAGGAAGACCTGGGTTGGATTCCTTGGCAACACATACATAGAAAAAAGCCAGAAGTGGTGCTGAGGCTCAAGTAGTAGAGCTCTAGCCTTGAGAAAGCCCAAGTGCTCAGGCCCTGAGCTCAACCCAGGACTGGCAAAAAACAAAACAAACAAACAAAACAACCGAGGCCGGAAGTTTGGCCTAGTGGTAGAGTGCTTTCCTGCATGATCTGGGTTTGATTCCTCCCTATCACATACATAGAATAAAGCTGGAAGTGGTTCTGCAGCTCAAGTGGTAGAGCTCTAGCCTTGAGAAAAGTCCAAGGACAGTGCTCATGCTCTGAGTTCAAGCCCCACAACTGGCAAACACAATGAAATTCTATGTTGCCATCAGAAAGAACGACATCCCCCTACTTGTAAATAAATGGAAAGACTTGGAAAAAGTCATATTAAATGAAGTAAGCCAGACCCAAAAGAACATAGGCTCAATGGTTTCTCTCATTTGTCATAATCAGTAGAAACCTTGGGCTCTCCTAGCAGAGATTTACAATAGAACGAAACCTAAATACATAAGGCCATATAGTATGATGCTAAATGAAAAGAACTCCTGGATATAGAAACAAGAGCTATATAATGTATGATTGTTGTTCTTAATGTACTATGTTATTTCTCATCTCAAAAAGAATGTTACAAGGAAGAAGTAGAGGAGGAGGAGGCAGAGGAGGTGATATATAATGATTCGTTTTGAAATCTTCAGAAGCAAAGTGCCCCGAAACACATTTCATATACACAGAGCAAAAAGAAGCCTACAATACTTTTTTATATAATTTGATTATGAATTGTTGACAGAAAGATATATCCATATATTCATGCAGTGCAAGCAAAGTCAATGATTTTATATATTTGTGTACATAGTTCCATGCATACAAAGATTTACTGAGATTTTACTTTATATAGTTTATACTTTATATGATAATGTAAACCCAACTATAATATGTTTACAACTGTAATATTTGAGCAAATCTGTAAAACTTTGGTAACTAACAAGAAATTGACAGTTATCTACAATTCTTAATAAGTTTCTTTCATAAGTTTAGAATCCACTTCAAATCTTTACAAAATGATTTGTTATAATAAATAAATGGAATTGTTGACAAAGCTAAATATGAATTTTATCCTGAGCTGTCTATGCTTATTTTGCAACCAGAATACAAGTTACATTTATACATACAAACATAATTATTCTGTAACATAAAACTTTACACATAATTACATATTTATCTTTTATTTCCATAGTTGAAACTTTTTGAATAGAATTCCATGCAATGTGGATATTTTTTCACTCTAAATTTAGACAGTTGAATTAAAAATATTTTTTATTGTCAGAGAAACTAATAGTAACTAGAGGTATAAAATAAAAATAGATGCAAATTCTTGATGTAAATCTAAGTAAGAACATTCAAGAGCTACTGTTTGAAAATTCAGCTATATCTCATGTTTTTTCTACACTTTAGTTTTATCAATTAATACAGCCTACAGTGTTATTTCTTCATTTAATGTAGGACAATTAAAGAAATACGTGTATTTAATGCATAGTTTTTCTTTTCTTTTTTGTCAGCCGTGGGACTTGAACTTAGGGTGTTGTCCCTGTGCTCTTCAGCTCAAGGCTACTGCTCTACCCTTGAGCCACAGTGCCACTTCCCTGGGTCTAGTTTTCTACAGGTCTTTTTGGCAGCTACTCTCATATAGAAAAATGTGGTATAATTATAGAGCTAGACAAAGATTTCATCAATAAAATATATATGTAAGTCTATATGTATATATATAGTATATATATATATAATATATATGTAAGTCTATGCTTAGAACATATGCTGGTTAGAATTGTTTATCTAAGTGGGTATATAGGAAGGTTTCAAAATAATGACAGTAGTTAAATGTGAGAGTAGAATTTTTGTTAATTCCTCATAGAAAATATATCGTGAATTAGACATGGGGTTACATTCTTTCTTCTTCATGACACCAATCTAAATGGAAAGTGAGCTGCCAGGAAGACATCCTGTGTTTGTAATAGTCAATATCTTCCAGAATTCATACGCTGCAGTCATCACTTCTAATTATCTCCTACCATTTGATCAAATATTATCTTTCTTCCTGGGAGACATATCACACTGATCTATACCTTGAGATGAAAAGAATCCACACCTAAATAGAAGATAGCTCAGTAGCAATCTAGAACATCTCTTAAATTATTGTTTTGTATTCCATTGATGGTATAGATACTATATAAATATATGCAAGTATTTGGTCTACATAGGAGTTTAATTTTGACATTTCCATATATCTTTATAATAGGCTTTGATCAAATTCCTCCCACATATTATTTTTCTTATCTCCCACATTTCCACCTTTGTGATAAATAATGTTTAGTTGGTTATACTTTTCAGTTTTCATAAACATCTTGATCATATGACCCTTCCATCAGACTCTACTTTGCCAATGTTACTGTTGTTGGTCCTCCTGAAACAGTCTCTCGAGTATAATCATGTTTCCTCATTTTCACAGAACATTTTCTTTTGTAATTTAGATTTTCAAAATAATTCAAATGGTAAGCAGAGCCTACAGTGTTGGCTCAAGAGACATGTGGCACTACGAATGTAGCCTACAGAAAAAGTGGGACCAAACGAATTAGAGTTTGACAGGATACAAAATCTTTTACAGTCTTTGAATTTGCATTGGGATTGTATGGGATTTTTGTTTGTTTGTTTTCCTTTTTGTCTTCTGAGATGTAGACATTTCTGTTCTCCATTCAACATTGTGAGTTGGTATGAGTTGTGGCATTTCTTGTCATGGATGAGGAACACAAAATTAAAAATTACCTTTGAATTAATCTTTAAAAAATATGGATGCCTAAATACAGTTAAATTGTAGTTAGTAAGCTTTAGTTAAACTCCAGGATACAAATGATATGGGTGAATAAAAACTTACAAGGAATGACAATAAATGGCATACTAAGTCTGCAATAGAAATGTATCTTTATGGAAATAAAAATAAATGAGTATGTAATAAATAATAGTGGGAAATTAGAGACAACCGATACCAACTATCAGTTAACTTCATTTGTTTTTAAAGGAAGTAGGCTTAAGAATTTCAAAGCACACCTCATATTAATTAGGAAACCATTTGCCAAAAAATAGTCTACGCATTCGTCAAATTGAGGCACCAGAGCAAAAAATACCACAAACTGGGTGGTTTAGGCAATCAAAAATTATCAGAATGCTGGATGCAGGCAAGTGGTAGATGAAAGGATATCTGATTTAGTTCATAGAGACAGCTCTCTTTCTGGCTACTGAAAGATGTCTTCTTGCTAAGTCTTACACAGTTGAGAGACTGAGTGAGCTCTGATGAGCTCTAATGAGGTCATCAGTGTCATTCTATCAGAGCTCAACCACTTAGAATTCACCTTGATCTCTTCCTTAGTGGTCTCATTCCCAAATACAGTCATATGTACAAGTTGTCTTCAGCGTATGAATTTGGGTCATATACAAACTCAGTCCATGACAGGCTAAAGACATTTGTTATTCTACCAAAGCAAAATTGATACCATAAAATTAATGCATAGGGTGGTATGCTATAAAATGTAAACATGTTTTTATGGACTCAACTTTGTGAGTGAATATGGTATAACTTTCTATGTGTTCTGGTATGAGGTTTTGTCATCGTCGGGAGACCTAGGAGACCAGATTCAAGGTGCAGATCTGTCTTTATTTAAAAAACGTGCTTGCTTATATACAGATCATGCAATGGCCACAACCTCATACCAGCAGCAAATAGGAAGCTTCCTGATGCCACCGTCAGCCAATGGTGTCCTGAGACACGCCCCACTTACCGGGAGTTTCTGTGATCTCCTGCTCCAGATGGAAGCAGCCCGGGCCCTCTGGTTCCAGACCACCCATAACACTGGGTATGCCCAGGAGTGTATTTGCCTTTTGGCACAGAGTCATGGAAGCACAGATAGCAACCCGGGCTTCTACACCACTAGCTACGAGGCCCCACAAGGTTTTTGTTCATAAGATCTTGTAACTAGAAGACACAAAGTTACTTAACACAAAGTAACTTTAGTGTGAGTCTTTCTAGTGTCACATCTCTCTAATCATACCTCTTTCTAGTCTAAATTAATAAAACTACCAATACAACTAAACTAATAAAATCACCAATAAAAGACTGTATTAGTAAAATTCTGAATATTTGACAACATGTTTTTGTGTACTCTGCAATATTCCCTTAAGAATTATCCATATAGTTGCATGTACGAGTTTTCTCTGTTTTATAGTACTTACAACTCAGATATATGGATATAAAAGTTAATTTAAATATACAACTACTGCAGAACATATGAGTTCTAGTTTGAGCCATTACAAATAAATCTCCTATGAGTGCTAGTATAGGAGTTTGTGTGAATAATATATTTTTTTTTCTCTAGGATTAATACTCAGGACTATGAATGCTGGGCAGGAGTAAGTTTAATATTCTGCTACAGAGGGAAAGTGATTATACAAGTTTACCTTTTGGCAATGTGTAGGATATCCAAATCTTTCATGTCCTTATATGCATTATGACTATCCATCACTTTTACATTAGTTGTTACTGTAAGAAAGTGACATTAGAAACAAGTAGTGACACTAAATCATTGTTTGAATTTCCTTATGGTTGGGTTAAACATATTTTTTATGTGTTTGATTCCCATCCATTCTTTTTTGAAGTGTTTTTTTGAGGAGCTATTCGTTGAAATGCTTTGTGTATTTTCTCATTGCATATTTGTTTCCTGATCATAGACCAATGGGTGAGAAGTTAGTTGGCCATCTCAAGGAAATAAATGCTCTGGAATTTTATTATGAAGACTGAATTATTTAGGCAAAATATTTCTGTAACAGATACATTCCAAAAGTAATTTCTTTTACATATTGGGATTTTTCTTGTTTATATGAAAATAAATATTCATGACTATCAGACAACTTTCCTCTAAGGTACAGTTTATAGTGCTCAGATATTTGATGTTTGTTTCTTCTGGTTAATATAATTAATTTTCTGAGCTATCATGCTTTTTTGCATTATTATTCGGAAGGAGAAAGAATAATCCATTGAGTACCTCTGGCTTACATATTTTGTTTGCATCTACATTTCTGCAAGGATCCCGCTGATAGAAACTCAGCCACATGGAAGACAAACTGAAAAGGAGCTTGAAAATATGGACCAGTGGTGTGATTTAAAGAAGGTCTTTCAGGTTTGCAAAGGAGCTTTTCCCATATTAATCACTGTTCTATCCTCATTTACAGTCTTTCCTTTTAGAGCCCAATCCACACCTCCTAAACAAAGATGAGCCAAAATCCTATCAAACTGAAAATATGTCTTCCTAGGTATTTCAACTGCATAGAAATTATAAATTATAAAATTTTACCAAATCAGTGTGGAAAGTGTATACAAAGTAACATACAGGAAATTTCCTATTATTATTCTTATTCTGTTTCTCCTGGAAATTATTTTCCATTCTTTGTTGCTGGATAGTACTGTGCATTTGTTGTTCAACAAATAACTTCATGGAAATCTCTGAATTTATTTATGTGTTAGATGTTTTTTGAGGGGTAGGATAGCATCTTATCAACTATGAACCATTCAGGAAAACAAGGGCTATTTTAGAGAAAGGGCTATTTAAAGAAAAAAATTTATTTGCTCAGGTTGTTAGGGTGATAATATTATAAGCTAGAACTTAGTGCTCTTCTGATCTATGTTTTCCTATTTAATTTCATATAGCAATATGAAATGTTTCAAGAAGAAAATCTCAAAAGAAAGAAGAGAATGTTCTTTTTTTAATCGTATTTTATTGTCAGGATAATGTATACAGGCGTTACAAAAAGAATGTTCTTTAACTGATGAGTGCTTCATTGTTTTGCTCATTCCTACTGAAAAGTTTATGATTACATGGAATTATATTTTAAAAAGTGAGTGTCAAGTAAATGCTGAATTTTTTCATCTTAGAAAAAATTTCAAATTTATAGAGTAAGCTATTACAAGTGAATTGATCATCTGAAAGTGTTACATAGATAATAATTAGGGAATGGGTTTATAAATATGTCTATTTCCTCTTAACATATATAATTTTGCTTATTATAGAATCAAAGTCTGAGCATTATTTATTTCTTGTCCATTTTTAGGGGAAAACTCCCTTCAATCAAGCAAGATCTAAAAATTATTTGGGCAAAGAAACCATAGAGTTGCTTCTATATGAGAATAAAATATAGCTACCCATTTTTCTAAGACTTTTTTTTGCCAAAGTGGCCACATCATTTTAGATTTTATTGATGTATACTACTTTTACAAATTTTCTTATAAATTATTTTATCATATTGGAGAAACTGTATTTTTCCAGGATTATGGACTTCAATACTGGCTGTATTAAACTCATATTTTAATAAATATAGCTGATATCAATATTCTTTCTTTAGACTTATAATTCCAAAACATCAAGATTGATTGTGTTTCATATTCCATTTTGTTTGTATGGGCTTGTCTTTAATGAAATTAAATGACTGTGGCTCAGATTGCAAGAATAATGTGAAATCAGCATGTTCTTGGCAAGATAAAGATAGGAGTGGGTTATTGAACAAAATGACATAAAAATAGAGCTAAAACTATATTTCTGCAAAGCAAACATCTTGTCCACACTGACAGTAATATTTGTTCCTTCCCACTTTCATCCCCACTAATCACTTCTTAAGAAGCTTTTCACAGTTTCTTTGACAGAAAATAATTTAATACATTCTATTTCAAAAGTAGAAATAAAATAGAAGAGGACTATTATCTGGAAGAACAATTTTGGATAGGAGGGAGAAAAATTTAAAAGAGGTAAATGTAATGTTAAACACAAGTACTTTAAAAAGTTAATGAAACAGTACACTACCTTGAAAATATGGTAAGAGTTGAATATCATTTGCTTTATTCTGTGAAACTTTAAGAATTTTTGTAAAAGTTCTGAAATTTAGGATTATTTTTCATTTGTATGTTAATTTAGACACCAATTTTGGGGGAAAATGAAAAACAAATACACAAAAGTACAGAAGCTTGATTCCAAACATCAAAAATTCTAAAATAGCTTTCAGATTACCATATTTATTAAGCTGGAAACTGAAAACTTAGTAGGGTTTCTAAAACTTACTTGGGTTTTCTATACATTTGATTGCCATCAAATTCCAAAAAGCTTCTACCAAATGATAATCGATATTAGAAAAAAAACACCCTAAAAATGTATGCTTTTATACTCAGAATAAAATATTTTTCAACTCTTTAGGGAACCATAAAAATTTAAGTCTGAAAACCATTTAATTGCAAAATTATTACATCACATTTGTACAACCAAATGGGATGGAAAATTACACACAAGAATTGTTTTGATGAAAGTATGATAAATATGCTTGTATTTATCATATTTGCAGTTGAATAAATTTGATTAATAATGACTATACAAATAGTAACACTCTAAAACCAGGTTCCAGTGGCTTACACCTGTAATCCTATCTACTCAGGAAGCTGATTTCTGAGGATTGCTGTTCACAGATAGCCAGAGCAGAAAATTCTGTGAGACTCATTTCCAGTATTCAGAAAAAACTGAAAATTGCGCTGTGGTTCAAGTGGAAAAGCACTAACCTTGAGCACAAAGAGGACCAGGAAAAAGCATAGGCCTTGAATTCAAGCCTCAGGATCAGAAGGAATAAAAAGGAAGTTTGGGACTATAATTTCCAAAATTTTGGTGCACAAGTGAGAACTATTGGGCACAAAACCTGGTAATTTATTTGTAATTTCAATTAACAAATACAAAATTATTAATGATAATTGAACTAGTTTATAAAAGACAATTTTTAAATTTTCTTTTTGGGGTGATGTATAGAGGGGTGACTGTTACATTGATCAGGTAGTAGGGTACATTACTTCTTGAACATTGTTACCCTTTCCCATGTTTTTCTCTCACTTTCCCTACCCTGACCCCCTCCCACTCTTCTTGTTTTGCCCTTATTTGTTTTCAAACAAACAAATAAATATATAAACAATATACCAGCTACCAAATTGAGCTAGAGTAATGACATGAAATTAACCGTGAGGAAGAAAAAAGAGAAAATAAGTAACTTCATATAGCACATTAAGAATAATCACAAAGATAAACCTCCTATTTCCATATCCTGCAGTTCACTTTGTTTAGCCTCATCCTAACTAGCCATATGTACATAGATCTTGAGATATTGTAATCTGCTGTTGGAGAATCCTGTACAAATGAGGAAAATTTTACACATGAGGGAAACATGGAGCCTACGTTTCTTTAGGTTTGGTTTACTTCACTTAAGATGATTTTTCCTGCCTTTCCATTTCCTTACAATTGGGGCAATGTCTTTTTTTCTGATGTCAACATAGAATTCCATTTTTTATATATACCCGTGTAGAGATACCACATCTTCTTAATCCATTCATCTACTGAGGGACATCTGGGTTGGTTCCATATTTTATCTATGGTGAATAATGCTGCAATGAACATGTTTGGGCTAGTAGCTTTAATGTGGCATTGTTTCTGGATATTTGGGTCAATGCCCAGGAGTGCGACTGTTGGGTTATAGTGGAGCTCTATGTTCAGTTTTTTGAGGAACCTTCATACTGCTTTCTAGAGTGGGTTGAACAAGTTTACACTCTTACCAACAGTGCAGTAGCAATGCCTTCTGTCCACATCCCTGCTAGCATCTGTTGTTATTAGATTTCTAACTGAGGTTAGGTGAAATCTCAAAGTTGTTCTGATTTGCATTCCTTTTATGGCCAGAGATGCTGAGCATTTTCTTCATGTGTCTACTGGCCATTCTTATTCTTCAGAGAAGTCTTTCTTTAAATCTTTAGCCCACCTTTGGGATGGATGTTTCTTTCAGGATTTGTTTTAGAGAAATTTAATTTCTTGAGCTGTAGGTATATATTAGATATATAGGTATATTTTAAATATTTCTGTTATATGGCAAATGAAGATCTTTCCCACTCAGTGGGCTTTCTATTTATTTTGCTGGCTTTTTCCTTTACCATACAGAAGTTCGGCAGTTTAATGCAGTCCCAAACTTTCTTTAACTTGTGTTTCTGGGCTTTTGTTAATAAAGTTTTGACCTGTGCCAAGAAGCCAAGTATGTCTCTTATTTATTCCTGTAAAATTTTCAGAGTATCTGCTTTTATCTCAAGGTCTTTGATCCATTTGGAGTTGATTCTGGTACAGGGAGACGGATAAGGATCCAACTAATTTTTCTACATGTGTTTAGCCAGTTCTGTCAGCACCATTTATTGAGGAGGCTGTCTTTCTTTCAGCCAGTATTCTTAGCTCCTTTACAAAAGATTAGGTGGCCAAGGACTGTGGGTTGATTTCTGGGTCTTCATTTCTATTCCATTGGTCCTCAGGCCTGTTCTTGTACCAATACCAAACTGTTTTTATTAATATATCTTTGTAGAAGAGTTTGAAGTTTGATACTGATATTCCTCCAGGGCTGTTCTTTCTCCTAAAGATTGGTTTTGCTGCATGGGCTTTTTTATTACTCCATATGACTTTTGGGATCACTTCTTCTATTTCATTAGAGATTGATGTTGGGATATTGATGGGTATTGCAATTAATTTGTAGATAGCCTTTGGGAATATTGGCATTTCCACAATGTTAATTCTTCCAGTGTAGGAGTATGGGAGATTATTTTACTTCTTTAGATGTTTTAATTTCCTTTTTTATGTTTTTAAAGTTTTCACCATAGAGGTCCTTTACTTCCTTGGTTAACTTAATTCCTAGTATTCTACTTCCTTTGAGGCTATTGCAAAAGGAGTTGCTTTCCTGGTTTCAGCTTTGCTTTTTTTGTTGTTGGCATGCAAGAAAGCCATTGATGTTGAGGGTTAATTTTATACCCTAATACTTTACCAAAGTTTTGTATATGTTTGAGTAACTTTGGAGTGGAGTCCATAGAGTTCTTTATATAATGTGCTAATTGTATAGATGATTATTTAGTCTTCATGCTAATTACTGTATATTCATTATTACATGATTTCATTGTTATTAGAAAGTTACACGTGTAGGTTGAGAAATAACTCACCAAATTCTTTTTTTTTTGGCCGTCCTGGGCTTGAACTCAAGGCCTAAGCACTATCCTTGGAGTTTCTCAAGGCTAGAGCTCTACCACTTGAGCCTCAGCACCATTTCCGGCTTTTTTTTCTGTGTATATGGTACAGAGGAATCGAACCTGGGTCTTCGTGTATGCTAGGCAAGCACTCTACCACTAGGCCAAACGCCCGGCCCGTTCACCAAATTCTTATAATGCTTTTAAGTGAGGAAGCCACGTTGCCAAAGCTCCATATGTTAGAATCCAAAGCTGATCTATAGCTCATTTACTTGAACAAGTCAAGACAAGAAAATCAGTAAGTTTTTAAAAATATATTTGTTCTTCTAGGATTTGTATCATTTGAACTATTCTAGCAACTTGTCATTTTTCTAGTTGTTCACAGAAACAAATTTCTTCCTTTAAAACCATGTTTTAAGTATTAGACATGTTGTTAAGACTCACCAGATTACCATTGTA
Source organism: Megascapheus bottae (assembly GCF_031878675.1). Lineage (NCBI taxonomy): Eukaryota > Metazoa > Chordata > Mammalia > Rodentia > Geomyidae > Megascapheus > Megascapheus bottae. Next base: position 495,503 of record NW_028327830.1, on the reverse strand, counting down.
AGTAGAATTGACATAGTATGTTAATTTGAAGACTATTCCTAAAATCTAACTATTTTCCAGGAGATGAGAACACTATGCTTGTGCTCAGGGGTAAAATGGAAATGAGTGCATACATCTGGGGTAAGCAGGAGCTGAGAGAAATAGAAGTATTCTAATATATTTTAGGTTCTGTCATCAATAAGATTACTCAGATAAGGCAGCTGATTGGTTCAAACCAAAAATAAAGATAATCATGAAATGAAGAAGAAGAAGAAGAAGGAGAAGAAGAAAAAGAAGAGGAGGAGGAAGAAAACGAGAAGGAGGAGGAGGAGGAGGAAATGAGAGAGATTTCAGTATCACAGACAGGGAGCACCAGAGACCAGAGGCAGGTGAATGAATGAGAGCTATTGAATTGCTGTAAATAAATTCACATTTTCACAGCACAAAGTTGTTTGTATGTGTAAAAGATACATGCTGGTACAATACTTTATAATTTAGAATTGTATTCTTTAATTATAGGATGCTATGAAAGATCTAGATTGAGGGGAAATAATGCCAGATGATTTAAGGCATTAAAGATTTATTTCAATCATATTTATAGTTCTTCTATTAAAGGTAGTATATTTGCAGTGGAGCTATGTGTAATCTACTCTGGCGATTTAGTTAGAAAATAATTATAGCTGAGGGCCTTTAAGTGGTCAAAAGTTACAAAGGATTTATAAAGATGATTATGTCACTTAAATCTCCACAATTCTTAATAAAAATGCCTTAATAAAAATATATTTAATAAACTACATACTTTTCCAAAGTCTCTCTCAAGTTTTCTGCATGTAACATAACATTTTATCTGCATATATTTATACCTGAGAATTGGAAAGTGAACATTTGTGCCAGGAAATAGGGACTGATTTTGCTGAGATGAATGATGCTGGCAACATTTGTGTTCACCAGTTAGCTTTAAAGAACATTCTATTAGAATGTTATTAGAATTTACCTTCGAAATTAAATTTCACCATGTATTGATTGCAAGATACCAGAGACCATTTTGCTTATGTAAATACTAAGAAGGATTTGAGTTTTAGTAGCTAATACCTGTTATCTCAATTTTCTGCTCCTGGCAGATATGAGATCCCATAGTATGCTAGTTCTGCAGCTTGCCATTTTTCTTTGCCTTGTTTTGCTTTGTTTGTGTTGAGAACTCTCAAATCTTAGTTTGATGCCTATTTCTTCTAGCTTTACACCTACACTGTGCATCACCACATAAAATGGTCTGCAAACCATGTCTGTATTGCTTCTACAGGTCTAAGGCTTCAACCTCCTTTCTTTTGCAAAATTATTTTTTTATATATTAAACAAATCATTAGGTAGACACAATTTGAGTATGTTTAATTTTAAAATGTAACCTGACATAGAGTATTATGAGAAGTACATTGGAGTTCAATTAAATAAATTCTCAAATCATGATCTCAGAGATGTCTTTTTAAGTAGCAATATATGCCAGGAAAAGTAAGAGTTAGTAATTTGCTAGATACCACATAGAGAATTAAAAATAATTAGAGAACATGATTAAAATATTCACAAAAGCTCTTTTTAAAAAATACTCAGATACTTACTATTGATACTTGCTATTGAAACATATTCAAATGTGGATGAACAAATGTTTGTTTTACAGTTAATTAGTAAGTGCTGCAGGCCTAAGTTTTGGGACAGTGTATCTTCGTTTTTAAAGGAGTGATTACTTGATGACAATCTCAGTGTCAGATATTCTATGTGATAGACATATTTTTGGATTAATTTTCATTAATTTCTGTCTCATTGAGCTTGGACTTGTAAATAACACATTGAGTACAGGCTTGACTGTGTTGTCAGAAAACTGATTTCTATCACATCTACAAAAAAGCCTGCACGTTGATTTCCATTTCAGAATCCAGGAATGAGTTAGAATGTGTTGTGATTACTTTTTGATAACTAAAATTATTTTGAGCTCTTTGGGATATTCATCTGAATGTTTGGTTACATAGGAAAATAACACGTTTCTATGTACTTGTCAAGTAGCATTAACTTTTTGGATTAACCGGATGTCAGTGGTTTCAGAATAAATGTATTCTTATGTACTCTTAATTCATAAGATAGACTTTTGATTTACCCTATCAGACCTACTAATATTTTATCATCTGAATACATTTTTTTATTTTTAATTTTTTATTGTAATTAGTAAAAAGGTTACATGATATTTGCCAGATAGAAGGTGCATTAATTCACATACATTGATACCCTGTATTTCTTTTTGGCATTTTTGGGTCTCATTCATACAACCAAAAATATTCATTTAAATATAAATCTATTAGATTTCTTTCTAACAGCTTAGTAGCTATTTGTTAGATACAAACTAAAAATAAATATTTTGCATAAAGTATGTGTCCTATTTTTCACAAATATCAATCTTTACATTAAATTTTAATAGCAAAAAATAAAGACTCCCAACTTTCAAATTGGAATGGAAAATATTCAAAATGAAAATAAAGCTTTTAAAATAAGGGCAAAGTATAAATTAAATATTGCACGCTATAATTATATGCGTGCAATAAACATGAAACTAAAGTTCTTAGAAAAAAATGTTATTTCAGTTTACTTAAATTATGTTGGACATTCTAAGACACTTCAGTCCAATCTGATTAAGACAGATTCAAACAAAATTTTCTCTCATAAAAAGGTCACATTTATTAAGAAACATAAAGGACTGATTTAATATTTTAATCAAGACTCACCAATCAGTCTGTGTGAGATGTCTCATGTCTGTAATCCTAGCTACTTAGGAAGCTGAAATCTGAGGATCAAGGTTCAAAGCCAGACCCTGCAAAAAGGATCTGAGACTGTTATCTCCAATTAATCCCTAGAAAACAGGAAGTATGGCTTGGCTCAAGGGTATGGCTTGAGCTGAAGAGCTCAGGAACAATGCCCAGGTGGAGATCAAGCCACATGACCCACCAAAAAAAAAAGATTCATTGTTCATTCAGTGGTCCCTTTCTTTTGAATTGTATGGTTCTCTTCAACTCAAAAATGTAAATTGTAATCTACATTCATTTTATACCTTGCAGTTATCTTTTTGTAATTTAAAATTTTTTATCACTTTTTAATAACACCAAATGAGAAATTTTTACAAAGATTTTTATTAACACTGATTTTTGTATCATATTTCAAATATCATGTTTAACAAACAAGTATTGAAGAAGGGAATCTCTGTATGTGATCACTGGCAAATAGATATTAAAACATAATTAGAATTAAGCTGAGAATTTGTATGTCATAGATACATCTCAATTTATATAATAATTTTTATCACTTTAAAAATCATTTTCTATTTTTGAATAAAAGAGCTATAGTCAGGTTATGATATCTCAAGATTTAAGTTGTCTCTTTAGTTTCTGAGAATTTTTCTCTTTTTTCTCTTTTATCTTTTTATTGCTACAGCTACTTTACAAACTCACAGGAATGCTCTTTTAAATTAAGCAGCAGCTGTGGAGCTGCAATAAGTATCCAATATTATCACTTTGAATAATAAGGCAACAGTGTGTATACTGAGCTCTCCTCCTACATTAAATGGATATGTGTGTGTCCTTTCCTCTGAATTATGTGATATGAAGTCCTTCCATGTGTTCCCCAAACCAGGCTTTCTTTAGCAATATCTTCAATCTATTTTGGTTAGAGTTTTCCTTTTTTAAATTTTTTCATATATTTTTTGTTGTAATTAATAGAAGGGTTATATTATATTTGCCAGATAGAAGGTACATTAATTCACGTACATTGATACCCTTTCTTATGTCTTGGTCCCCATTTCCCTCCCCCCACCCCTACCCCTCATCTTGTTTTCCCCGCTTCCCTATCCAATTAGAAATAACCAAATACAAATATATCTAATATATCAGATAACAAAGTAAGATACTGTAACAAGAATTGTGCTGTTCTTTCTAAGAAGTGTTTTTGCTATATGGGGTCTTTTATTATTCCATATGAAATATTGGATTGCCTCTTCTATTTCTTTAAAGAATGACATTGGGATATTGATGGGTATTGCATTGAATTTGTAGATACCCTTGGTAAGATTGTCATTTTCACGATGTTGATTCTTCCAATCCAGGAGCATGGGAGGTTTTTCCATTTCCTCAGTTCTGCTTTAATTTCCTTTTTCAGGGTTTTAAAGTTTTCATCAAAAAGTTCCTTTACATTCTTAATTAAGCTAATTCCTAGGTACTTTATTTTCTTTGAGGCTATTGCAAAAGGAGTTGCTTTCCTGATTCTTGCCTCATTCCTCTCACTGTTGGGGTAGAGTTTTCACTCCTTGAAAATAAGTATCAGGCTAAAATCCACAAATGACTTCAGAGAATCAAACCATACTATTAAGCCAAGACAAACTTGACAAGCTTTTCTTTCTTCCCATTCCCAGATGATACTTCTACACCAACACCAAGAGATTGTGAGAAATTTCCAATATCAGGATGGTAGCAATTTAGTTTTCAGGCATTTCTGCTGAAGTATATATCAAGGCATTGACTGTTCAAAGGCAAATAGAACATCAGGTTTAAGTGGAAGAGATAATAAAATACAAGGGGTTTTTAATAATGGTAGAAAAATAAAGCATGAAGTATCTGGCCCATAATTCCACATGGGAAACAGGGTCTATAATCAATTTCAGTCTCCTAGTGCCTGTTCCTTGGTTGCTGCAGCCTAGTAATGAAGAAATGCAATAACTTTTTCATTCAACAAAGGGCACATTTTATTTCTTTACTGCATCTGTCCTGTAGCCAGAATGTTCCCCTCCTGATTGCAAATGGCTCTATAAGCAAGTAATTTCTTTCAAGGAAGATATTTCAATACTTACAATAAATTTTCCATTATTTCTTTCATTTAAAAATTATGAGTGAGATTTTGTAAGTTTGAAATATTTCTAATGATTTTTGTAAAGGCTGTGCAGCAGCAGGTACTGGCTTGACTTGGTGGGCCTTCAAACTTATGATTTGGTATTTCTAGGAAGTTTTCTCACTCATTGACAATTATCAAATGATATGTTAAAGACCTATTGCTTTAGAAAATGAAATGTTCAACTATTTCTTCAAATAAAATGTAGTTCATAATATATATATTATAAAAATTATTCAATATTTTAACTTGAAAATTTCAGAGGTGTGTGTGTGTGTGTGTGTGTGTGTGTGTGTGTGTGTGTATGTTGATAGAACTAAAGTTTGAACTAAGGCCTCTTGCTTGCCAGGCAATTACTTCAGTATTTAAGCAATGTTCTTATCACATGTTTTTAAAATAATATGATATGATTTTATAAGAGTGGTAAGTAAAGAAATCATACAGGAAAAGAATTACATTTTGTTTTCAAAACTTTCTTAAGTTTTATTAAAAAATAAAACTGTTCTGTTTAAAATACACAAGTCTTGATATATGTATAAATTTTAAGATTTCTATCACAATCAAGGCCATTTTTATACCTGTAAACAACTATAGTTACCAACACATGCATGAGGCTATTCCTGATCTACTTTCTTGAGACAATTCAATTTTACAGTGCAATATTATTAATTATAGTTGAACTTAACTACATCCATCTGCAATATCAGAATGTTACCATTTAATTTCTAGCTTTCCTAGAAAACATTATATAGTACAATTTGTTTTAAAACTTTTAGTATAATGCAATAAGAATCACTGTAATTTATGAGCATTTTTTTGTTATCTAACAATCCGGTGGTTCTGAAAATATTACTAATTTCTCAATGTTGATTTAGTCATATTAACACTGCATAAAAGGAAGACAAGAAAATAAGAACTTGGATAAAATGATGTTAAAATCTTTTACCTCTTCCTTCATTTCCCATCTGTCTATTCTACTTCATTTTTATTATAAAAAACCATAGAAAGATGCATTCATAAATGTAAGAAAGACAGAATAGAGCTAGGATAGTCACACAGTACATGTTTTAGGGAAATTATAATAAGGAGTAATTGAAATAAAATAATGCTCAAGTTTAGTTGATGGGAAAAAATCTGAAGAGCAGATTAATCTGATTAGATTTCATTTTTCAAAAAAAAATGAAACTTGACAGTATCTCTAAATGAGTGCTAGTATATATCAGAACTAATCTTGATATTTCAGAAACACTCAAAGAAAAAATGATAAATATGCAATTGATTAAGTAAATAAAGTATAACTTACTTTCATTAACAATGCCATACAATGATATTGGAACAGGTAGAGTTAGAATTTTTTTAATTTTTTTATTGTATTTAGTAAAAGGGTTACATGATATTTGCCAGATAGAAGGTGCATTAATTCACATACATTGATACCCTTTCACATATCTTGGTACCCATTTCCCTCCCCCATAACACCCCCCCCACCCATCTTGGTTTTCCCCCCTTCCTATCAAATTTCAAATATCCAAATACAAATAAATTCAATATATCAGATAACCAAGTGAGATACTATACCAATATGAGATAACCAAGGGACAGCAAAGGAGATGAGAGACAACATAGTACATTAAGGAAAACAATCATTCATTATATGGCTTTTTTTTTCACTATCCTGGAGGTCCTTTCAATTAGCTTCACATTATATGGCCTTATGTATCCAAATTTTGCTCTATTGCAGATCTCTGCTAGTAGAGCCCAAGGTTTCTACTGATTAAGACGAATGAGGGAAACCATTGAGCCTAAGTTCCTTTGAGTCTGGCTTACTTCACTTAATATGATTTTTTCTAAGTCTTTCCATTTCCTAACCAATGGGGCGATGTCATTCTTTCTGACAGCAGCATAGAATTCCATTGTGTACAAATACCACAACTTGTTGATCCACTCATCAACTGAGGGACATCTAGGTTGGTACCATATCTTTGCTATGGTGAATAGTGCTGCAATGAACATTGTTGTGCTAGTGGATTTAGTATGCTCTTGTTTCTGGATGGTTGGGTAAATGCCAAGTAGTGAAATTGCTGGGTCTTAGGGGAGTTCTATGTTTAGCCTTTTGAGGCATTGCCACACTGCTTTCCATAGTGGTTGAACGAGTTTGCACTCCCACCAACAGTGTAGTAGTGATCCCTCCTGGCCACATCCCCTCCAGCATCTGTTGTCATTCATTTTCCTGATCCTGGCCATTCTAACTGGAGTGAGGTGGAATCTTAGAGTTGTTTTGATATGCAATTCTTTTATGACCAGAGATGTTGAGCATTTCTTCATGTGTCTATAGGCCATTTTTGTTTCTTCTTCAGAGAAGACTCCCTTTAAGTCTTTGGCCCATTTTTAATGGGATAGTTGTTACTTTGGAGGTTAGTTTTGGAGTGATTCAATTTTTTGAGTTGTTGATATATTTTATATATGAGGCCCTTGTCCATTGTTTGGTTGGTGAAGATCTTCTCCCACTCTGTAGGCTTCCTGATTAGTTTACTAGCTATGTCCTTTGCCATACAAAAGCTCTGCAGTTTAATGCAGTCCCACTTATCCAGCCTTTCTCTGATTTGTTGTGATTCTTGGTCCTTATTAAGAAAGTTTCGACCTGTGCCAAGGAGGCCTAGTGTATCTCCTATTCCTTCCTGTAAAGTTTTCCGTGTGTCAGCTTTTACCTCCAGGTCTTTGATCCATTTGGAGTTAATTCTACTGCAAGTTGACAAAGAAGGATCCAGCTTTAGTTTTCTGCAGGTGCTTAACCAGTTCTGCCAGCACCACTTGTTGAAGAGGCTGTCTTTCTTCCATTCTATTTTTTTGGCTCCTTTGTCAAAGATTAGGTGGCCATAGGTCTGTGGTTTAATATCTGGGTCCTCAGTTCTATTCCATTGGTCTTCAGGCCTGTTCCTGTGCCAGTACCAAGCTGTTTTGAGAATTATAGCCCTGTAATAGAGTCTAAAGTTTGGAATTGAAATTCCTCCAACGCTGTTCTTTCTGCTAAGAAGTGTTTTTGCTATACGGGGTCTTTTATTATTCCGTATGAAATTTTGGATTGCCTCTTCTATTTCTTTAAAGAATTACATTGGGATGTTGATGGGTATTGCATTGAATTTGTAGATAGCTCTTGGCAAGATTGTCATTTTCACAATGTTGATTCTTCCAATCCAGGAGCATGGGAGGTTTTTCCATTTCCTTAGTTCTGCTTTAATTTCCTTTTTTAGGGTTTTAAAGTTTTCATCAAAAAGGTGCTTTACATTCTTAGTTAAGCTCATTCCTAGGTACTTTATTTTCTTTGAGGCTATTGTGAAAGGAGTTTCTTTCCTGATTATTGCCTCGTTCCTTTCACTGTTGGCGTAAAGGAAGGCAGTTGATTTTTGAGGGTTGATTTTATAGTCTGCTACTCTTCCAAAGCTTTGAATCAGCTCAAGGATCTTGGGAGTAGAGTCTATAGGATTTTTTCAATACAGAATCATGTCATCTGCAAAGAGGGATACTTTTATTTCCTCTTTCCCTACTTGGATCCCCTTTATGCTTGCTTCTTGCCTTATTGCACTGGATCCATGGAACATTCCTCAATGTAATAAAGGCTGTGTATGAGAAACCTACTGCTAGTATTATACTTAATGGTGAAAATCTAAAGCCATTCCCTCTAAAATCAGGAACGAGACAAGGATGCCCACTCTCTCCACTCCTCTTTAACATACAGTTACAATTTTATAGCAGAGGAAATATGAAGTGTTCAGTCCTATATTTTATCAAAGGAAAAGATAAAAGAGAATGGAACATTCTAAATTTTTGTAGAATGGCAAATAGTTTATAAACTGACTCCTTTCAGGAAAGAAGTTTATAAAGGCCAACAGAAAAATATTTGTTTATCCAATTTGTATAATAGAATATCTGTGTCATTAATTAAAAGGAGAAGTCTGACATGAGCTTGTTAGGGCATAATACAATAATACAATCGATTCTGATGCTGAAAAATTGATGTGAAAAATAGAGGCTTACAGTAACATAATGGTTTTGAAAAAGAATAAAGTAAATTAAAAAATAAAAAAGATCTGGCGTATATAATGTAACCCATCTATTAATTACAATAAAAAATATGAAAAAAAAGTGGATGTAGCCAGACTCGGGTGGCTCATGCCTGTAATCCTGGCTACTCAGGAGGCTGAAATCTGAGGATGGTAGTTCAAAGTGAGAGGCAAAAAATTGTTACCATCATTTTGTAATCACTAACTGTTAATTCTGCTCTGTACCCCTCTTCACTGCCATATTTCTGAGGTCCTATGTTGTGCCCTACATCCCCTTTCTGCCATAATACTAGGAAAAGCCTAGTGTAAAACAATTCCGAGAACCATACATGGTGCTTATTCCTACTAGAATAGCCCCTCCAGGAGTCTGGTAATCGTTAGACCACAAAACCCTCAAGTTTACGCATCCTCTTGAGTCACACTAATGGTGTTACCCAACCAGTTCAAAGTACGTCAACCCTCAAATCTCACCAGTAATTTGTTTCTGATCCTTTCCCGCTTGGTAGCATTCCAATCATACTATAAAGTTGTTTTATGAATTTCCCGCGGTGTGTGATGATTTGTTACAAGGTGTGTAATGATGTTACAAAGATGTGTGCTTAGCCCTTGTCTCTCTTCAAAAAAATGTATAAAAGATGCTGTACCCCTGAGCTTAGGGCCTCTCAGCGTTACTGGTTGCGGCCGTGTACTTGGGAGACTCAAGCTCGAGCTTGCAATAAACACTCCCTTGCTTTAAAATAAATAAATAAAATAAAATCTGAGTGCCTCAGACAAGAAAGCATAGCGTAGTGACAGAGAGTAGTCATTTTTGCCAAATTCTAATCATTTTAAGAATGTCAATAATTTTATGTACAGAAATAGAATAAAAGTTAATCATATCTCCAGGTACCAGTGGCACATGCCTGTAATCCTAGCTATTTAGAAGGCTGAGATCATGGTTCAAAGTCAGCCCAGACAGGAAAATCCATGAGATTCTTGTCAATTAACCCCCAGAAAACTGGAAGTGGAACTGTGGCTCCAGGCGGCAGAAAGCCAGCCTCAAAGGAAAATAGCTCAGGCATAGCACCCAGGCCCTTTAAAAAGTCTGAGCTCCATCAAACAAAGATATAAAAATCGATGCTTCATTATAAATAACATCTACCCCTGATCTAATCTTTTTTTTTGTATTTCATGTATAAAATGAGAACTGTATTTCTTTAGTATCAAAACTCACATGGATCATTTGATTTGGTTGAATAGATCTATCTCAATTTTTAACTTAAAAGTTTGGGAAAACATAACCAAACCAAACAAAACTCGGGGCCCAGTCTAGACACATAGGGTCATATAGGTTGAGACTAAATGAAAGGATCTCCAGAATATGGAAATAAGGGCTTTATCTTGTGTGATACTTGTTCTTAATGTACTATGTTATTTCTCTTCTCTTTTGTTGCCGTTTGGTTAGTCTCTTATTGTTACAGTATCTGACTTTGTTACCTGGCATATTATGTATAGGTTTATTTGTTTATTTGAAATAGGAAAGAGAAGGGGAGAAAACAAGATAATTTTTAAATGGAATTGGTGTGAGAGAAATATTTCTACTGAAACAATTAGCAAAAGATATAAAAGTGTACACCCCAAATGACTTCCAAAGGAAACAGAAAAATTCTTATGCAGACATCAGTAAATCTCATAATCGGATGCATCTTAAAATAAAAGTGATAAATAAGCCTGTAGAGCAGTGAGTGATGGTAATAAAAGAAAAATAATAGAGATTGAGACTTATCTTTATGGTCTGTATTGAAGTATGTTAAACAGAAACCCACTCAAAGAGATTCATTCTACTAAAAATTTCAAGGTGACTAAACTATGAAGAGTGATTTAAATTAACTGGTTTTTTATTGGTACAAATTAAAAATATTTACATCATATCTTATTATATATTATCAGTAAGCATAGACAAAACTGGATAGATATTAGTATTATTTAAGAGTTGGACAAAACATGTTAATGATTCATGAAATATATATTGGAGTTTTTTTTTCCAATTGTTATTTTCTTTAAGTAATAGTACAAAGAGCTTTCAATTCTACATGTGTTTTACTGTATCTAACATAAGCAGATGTCATTCTGGAATTTAAAAAATATGCATATTGTTCTATTATTTATAAAGCATAAGATATCTTAGGATGTATCCTAATGTAGGAACACAAGAGACTGAGTTTTTCCCATATTTAGAAGAGGAGATGGAGAATAAAGACAATGTAAGGAAGGAAAAGGAAGAGACTAGTGAATTCTAATGCTTCAAGTCTGATTATTTTTGATTTGGGTCTGTCTTATGATGTTTTAAATATATATCTTCTTCAATCAGCCCCATGAAGATACTGCTTACTACTGTGAGTTCAGCCACCAAGAATCAAGTACCATTTGCTGTTTGAACTGTTGGAATTCTAAAGTAGGAAGTGAGAAATCCAGAAATGGTCTAAAGAATACATTTTTCCTATTATCTTGTCTTATTTTAATTGAAATGATTAAAATGTTAACATAATAGCATTTTACATAAATTCAGATTTCTGTTTCTTTTTTCAATAATTCTGAATAGTTCCAATCCACTGTGGGAACATATTTTTGGTAAGAAGGAAAAGCAGAAATCAGTACTTGTTTTTTTTCCACGGGTCATGTTCCTTATAAAGCGAGATTTTTATTTTTAAATAAAGTCTGTTTTATTGTGAGTCATAGTGAGACTCATACCTCTTTCTACTCATTTTTCTTTATATTATTCAAAGGAAAAGAGAGGAAATAAGAAATGTCTCCCAAGTGTATCCCCAAATGAGTTAAGTTTCTAGTGGTCTACAGTGTACTCAGGCCACTATTTTTCACAGTGTTCTTGATATGGAGTTGTGAATCTTTATTTTATTTTATTTTGTTTTTTTGAAGCTTCACTTTTTTCATATATTTTTATTGTAATTAATAGAAGGGCTACATGATATTTGCCAGATAGATGATGCATTAATTCCCATACATTCATACCCTTACAAATGTCTTGGTCCCCATTTCCCTCCCCCCAACCCTCACCACTCATCTTGTTTTCGCCCCTTCCCTATCCAATTTCAAATAACCAAATACAAATATATCAGATATATCAGGTAACAAAGTGAGATACTGTAACAATATGAGATAACCAAGGGACAGCAAAAGAGATGAGAGATAACACAGTACCTTAAAAACAACAATCATTCAATGTATGGCTTATGTTTCTATATCCTAGAGATCCTTTCATTTATACTCCTACTATATAGCCTTTTGTATCAAGGTTTTGCTCTATTGCAAATCTCTGCTAGGAGAGCCCAAAGTTTCTACTGAGTATGACAAATGAGGGAAGCCATTGAGCCTATGTTCCTTTGAGTCTGGCTTACTTCACTTAATATGATCTTTTCTAAGTATTTCCATTTCCTAACAAATGGGGCAATGTTATTCTTTCTGATAGCAGCATAGAATTCCATTGTGTATAAATACCACATCTTGTTGATCCACTCATCAACTGAGGGACATCTAGGTTGGTACCATATCTTTGCTACTGTTAAGAGTGCTGCAATGAACATCATTGTGCTAGTGGATTTAGTATGTCCTTGTTTCTGGATGATTGGGTAAATGCCAAGTAGTGGAATTGCTGGGTCATAGGGGAGCTCTATGTTTAGTCTTTTGAGGAACTGCCATACTGCTTTCCATAGTGGATGAATGAGTTTTCACTCCCAACAACAGTGTAGTAGTGATCCCTCCTGGCCACATCCCCTCCAGCATCTGTTGTCATTAGTTTGCCGGTGATCCTGGCCATTCTAACTGGAGTGAGGTGGAATCTTAGAGTTGTTTTGATTTGCATTTCTTTTATGAGCAGAGATGTGGAGCATTTCTTCATGTGTCTGTAGGCCATTTTTGTTTCTTCTTCAGAGAAGACTCTCTTTAAGTATTTGGCCCATCTTTTAATGGGATGGTTGTTACTTTGGAGATTAGTTTTGGGGTGATTCAATTTTTTGATATATTTTAGATATGAGGCCTTTGTCCGTTGTATGGTTGGTGAAGATCCTCTCCCACTTTGTAGGCTTCCTAATTATTTTACTAGCTATGTCCTTTGAGATCCAGAGTATCCTGAGGGAATACTTCTCAAACCTTTACGCCAACAAATTTGAGAATCTAGAAGAAATAGACGAATTCCTAGCCAATTTTAACATACCCACACTGAACCAAGAAGAACTAACCCAAATAACAGGCCTATTTCAAGTACTGAAATAGAAATGGCAATAAGAGAACTTCCACCTAAAAAAAGCCCAAGGCCAGATGGATTCACATCTGAATTCTTCAAGGTCTTCAAAGCAGAGCTCACACCAATACTCCTCAAGCTCTTCAACGAAATTGAAAATGAAGATTCTTTACCAAACTCATTCTATGAAGCCAGTATAATCCTCATCCCCAAACCAGACAGAGATTCATCAAAGAAAGAGAACTATAGACCTCTTTCTTTGATGAACATCGATGCAAAAATTCTCAACAAAATACTTGGCCAACCGTCTACAACAACTCATCAAAAAAAATTATATACTATGATCAAACAGGTTTCATCACAGAGAGGCAAAGCTGGTTCAACATACGCAAATCAGTTAATATAATTCAACGCATCAACAGGAGCAGGGACAAAAATCACATGATGTCTCAATAGATGCAGAAAAGGCATTTGACAAGATCGAACACCCCTTTATGTTAAAAGCTCTGGTGAATCTTTATTTTAATTTGTGTAATATATGCTGGTATACTTTTCTTATATAGGGAGTAAGAAGAGCAGAAATAAGGCAGCATTTTGAAACCATCCCAGTGGTTAAATTGCTATTTACATAAATTTGGATTTAGCAAAGTATGGATTTTGAAAAAAAGAACTTTAGGGATATCTTAAGGTAATAGCAATTTCAAAACATTTTTTATTGATATTTTTTTCTTTTACATGAAGACCAGTAGAAATAGTTTAATGAGAGGGCAGAAATTTGGCCCAGTGGTAAGAGTTGTTGCATAGAATGCATGAAGACCAGGCTTCAATTCCTTGGTACCACATATATAGAAAAAGCTGGAAGTGGTGCTGTGGCTCAAGTGGTAGAGTGTAAGCCTTGAGAAAGCCCAAGAACAATGCTCAGCCTCTGAGTTAAGACCCAGAACTGGCAAAAAAGAAGAAATTCCTTAATTATTAGGAGGTAAAAATAGATAAAGTAAGTTAAAAATAGGAAAATGGAACAGGTTTTTGATAAGGATAGGAAAAGTGAGATTCAGAGGACAAATTGATAAGTAGCATATTGGTAGAAGGAAAAAAATACCTGTTGTAAGAACTGTAGTCAAGATCAAGATCATTGATGAAATATGATTGATCTGAATTAGGACTAGGGTTATAGCTCAAGTGCTGATGATTACCTATCATGTATAAGGATCTAGGTTCAGTCCCTAGTACCACAAGTAAATAAGCTGAGTTTATCTTCTTTCATTCATTTAATAAAAGAACTGTATTCGTATTTTGTAATTATGTTTTCTTTCTCAGGGAAAAATGATTTGACTGCTGAATAACAAAGGCTAGTAAAGACTTTTTAAGTTTAAGTTAATAATGAGAATATTATAATTAACTAATACACTAAAATATTTTTAAAGGTTTTTATTGCCTGAAACTGCCAATGCATGAGTTATTTGAAGTTTAAATGATGGAATTTCATGACTTTCATGGCAATAATATCAAAGTTTCATTCCTTAGGGTAAATATCACTAAATAAATTAAATGATAAGATATTAGCAATGTGAGTTGTAGTTGAATCTGCAGAGATTAATTTTGTAAATCCAGCAGCAATGAAAAAAACTCATAGGCAATTATTCATGGAAGAAAAGTTGTGCACCCATCTGAATAAACTTGTTAAAAGATGCATTCATTCAAAACTTCTACTCCATATTTTATTTTATTTCAGAAACAAGCTTTATGGTATGCATATTCTGTATAAAGTTTTTAAGAAATATTGGACTAATAAAATAATATAATTTGATCACTATTGAATATGATTTGTTTCTATTTTTTCCATATATTTTTATTGTAATTAATAGAAGAGTTACATTATATTCGCCAGATAGAAGGTGCATTACTTCACATACATTGATACCCTTTCTCATGCCTTGGTCCCCATTTCCCTTCCCTCCACCTCCACCAGTCATCTTGTTGCATTTCTTTTATGACCAGAGATGTCGAGCATTTCTTCATGTCTCTATAGGCCATTTTTATTTCTTCTTCAGAGCAGACTCTAAAATTGATGTCTTTCATTTCTATTACATTATGTTACATATATTAGGAAACATACCATATTTGTAAGATATTTATGACATAATTGTATGTGATAATATATATTAATATATAATCTAGGCATACCACAAAAAAGTCTTTGAGAGAAGAGTCAATTGAGCTTTGTTTAAAACTTGGCATGAATGATTCCAATACATACCACTGTCTTAAAAATACAGCCATTTAGTTTGGGGAGCATACTGATAATCTATTAGCATCAAGCTTACAATAGCATTGCAGATGTTCTCTCTGGATTAGAGAAAGGAAATCTGGAGGAGTCTTAGAAGATTTTTAGAGCAAACTTGGGATGAACATAACTTTCTCTTGCTAAAACACAGCCCACATAAGCAATCTCAGTCGTAAAGAAGAATGGGTAACGAAGTCACACTGCATGCTTTGGAATTATAAGGTTGTAAGACCACTTAGCCTCTTTGCATAAACTTTTCCTATTCCCTTTCCTGCTACTACTGAACTTTATTCAGATTCTGTTTTCCTCTCTTTCTCCTTGCTGCAAATTCATTACAGTTGCTACTTTTGTTCATACTATGCTTATAAAATCTGCAATGTATCAAAAAGAATTTCCTCATGAAAATAATTAGCCCTTCTCCATGCTCATAATATTGAATAGAACAATTCTCTTTATTAGTTGACATTACATCTTTAAATTTATAAATGTTATATTCTGTGTTGAACTTGCTTGATGTTGTCTATGTCTGCCTCTATTCACTTACTATAACAAAATTTATCTGGTATCTGGTAGTCCACAGTATACATTATTTTTTCTATAAACATTGAAAATAGTTTAAGGATACAGCTTTATATATGCATGTTTCTAGTGACTAATTTTAGTAAAGATCAACTTGCACATCTATAAAGATAGAATGCCTGAGATTATTTTAATGAGAAATATTTAAAAATCTTGATTTCTATGTCGATGATGTATGAAATGCTCTGCTCGTAGAGATAACATCCATTTTAGTTCCATATTTTTATTCTAATGCTATCTTATATTTTCATTATACTGTCTCTTCTTGAAGTTGTCTTAATAGCAATCTTCCTGTCTGACTTTCATGGTTAGGGAGCAGCTTGTTCAGTACCCGCCACTTCTCTTTCTGTCCACAACCCCTGTTGAGGCGAAGGATAGCTCAAGACAAATCTGATTCACAGTGGGCATATTGAATCCTGATGTGAAGCAAGTACAAGTGAAGGCATATATTACCAAGGTTTGAAGGCCAATTCTGAATTTGAAATCCTAATTTTTATCCTCTCTCAAGAAGCTTTTCATATCTTGCTTTTAGCCACTGTTTTGCTGAAACTTTATATTTATAAAAATAAATCAGATGAACCATGTCCAACAATAGTCTCCAAAACAAAATTTTGTACTTTTCTGGAAATCTGGTTTGTTTCTAATGTGCTTCTAATGTGCTTCTCAACATTCAGCTGCAATATCTGAACACAAATACAATGTGAAAAGGTCAGATTGGTCGTAGATTCTATTTGTCTGACATCTAAGTCATACCTACTTATTACCTCATTTTATTACAAAGATTATACATGAATTCCAAATGACTAGTAGACATTTCCTATCAAGATCATACTGGAACTAATTAATCCACCATCCTCATAGTAATTTTAAATTTATCATCCTTGATTTTTTTTGATAACCTTCACAGGTATATGTGGAAAGGAGGAAATACTAAATCATATTTATGTCCTAACAAACAGCTTTGGAAGAATAAAGAAACTAAAACACAGTCAGTACATTCACTGTTTTTGTAATTATTTTTAGCAAAAATTCCTAAGGTAGTGTGAATTAATGTTTACAGGAAACAAAACCACATGAAATAGGCAGCTGTCCTCAATTGCCTACCTGTTTATGCACCCAACAAATAAATAGCAAATTATAAATTTCTAATTACATATTAACTTAGTCACAGCAACCAAATATTTGACCTATATTGAAAGTGGACACTAGATCTATATTTGTGGTCTCAGCCTATGCCACCAAGAATGAGATGCAAAATTGGATTTTTACTCAGGAAGTCAATCTGCTTAGATAAAGGGGGTGAATTGTTACGAATAGCTACTTGGGCTTAAATAACCACACCTTTATATTGAAGCTCTGTGGAGGTCCTCTCTGAAGTTTTGACTGGACTCAGAGGGTTGGTCTATTTTTTTACCTCTAGGCTTATCTGAATGTAGAATATTCTGCTGCAATCTTCACACGAAAGCAGTGTTCTGGGAAATACCAAGGGATCCAGTTTTGAGCTGACATTCTGCTAAGCTAATAAAAGGTAAATTTCCCTGAGCTATTCCAGAAAGCAATTCATTATCACAATTGTTTTGTTAAACTTAATTTAAATGGTATTTGATATGTCCCTAGTGAATCTCACCTTCATACATTGCACTGTTGTACACTGAAACATGAAAATTGTTTCTATATTTTTTGCTTCATTGTGCAATTTTCTAAATGGATATTTGGTGTCATATCTACAACTTCTTTTTTTACATTAGATTTCTGTGGAATGAGAAAGTAAACGAAACCTAAAATCACAAATGCTTGTTCTCAATCATATGTGAAAAGTAAAATAATTGATGTCACTGAAGAGAGTGGACCACCGGTGACTTTATTTCAGGGAGAGTATGGAGGAAGATGAATAAATGATGTGAGAAAATAGGTATCAAAATGTGGATCAATAGAAAGATTAAAATTTAGTGTTATAATTGCAATTCATAAAAATGAGATTATTATTTCAAAGGTGGCAAAAATGCAGAAACAGAAAGTTAAATAAGCTATACTGGACAGAAAGTCTAGTGAAAATGGAGATAAAGTATCGCAAATGCATTGTTAATGTTTAAGGATTCTGACTAATCTGCAAAACAATGTAAGATACATACATGAATAGTGTGTATTTGAACATGTCTGTTTATATTTGAATCATATTATCTGGAAATATATTTGCTGACCTCAGTGTGCTTATTCACTCAATTATTCATTCAACTGTTCATGCATTACACAAGTACCAATCGCGAAATGATCCTTGATATAGTAAACAGAAAGATATAATATGTTGTTACCATCTGCTATGGTAGTTAAGGTCAAATCAAATGGGCATGCTACTGATGTTTTTCCATCTTTGTCCATTAGTTATTTGATAATTTAGTTTCCACTCAAATTGTGAGACTATTCAAGAAATAAAAAAGTCACTTTGAACCACCAAAAATTGTGTACCCTTATGAATCTCAGAGGAAATAGTCACTTTTCCATTAAATTGATTCACATGGTTAAATTCACATTTCCATGTCCATGAAACAAAAGCCCTTCTACACTTTGGGATGTATTCTGAGGTTATGTTGAACTAACATACCATATTTTGACATATGTAAATGATTATAAAGTGAATAATCAGTACAGAAGTCATAATGTTCACATAAGAAATGATATCTACTTTTAATTATATCATTTTATTTAGCATGCCTCTGTTTCAGTAATACTTCTGCTATTTGAGAATAGAAATGTGCTTTATCTGCTGTCAATATATAAAATGACTTTTTTTTACATGTCAGAAGTTGATGCTTTTTTCCTCATTATTAGAAGCCATCTACTGTAATATGAAGCAAAATCTTTAAGCTTTCTAACACTCCTCTGGGCTCACTCCAAAAAGCAATTTGCATCAGCTGGCAAGGTCACTAAAGGAATTGGTCAAAATACAGGTGGAAATGTAACCCTATGGGTAGAGTCAGAATGCATCCATTTATCAGATACTCAAGGTCATATCAATAGTGTTGAGAATTAAACTTACTTTGATTCACCTAGAATCTCATGACGATTGCCAGCTTGAGATGCTCCAAAATATATTAGCCACAAAAGTTATAGATCCATTTCTCTTTATCTGCATGTATGAAATAAAACAAAATATTTTTGGTAAAATATTACCACAGCATATTGTAGATGCTTACTCCCCTTGACAAATGACTGAAATACCTTTACCTAGCTTCTTTCTTTAAAGTGATAACTTGACACAATGTGTTCTGTGAATAGAAACCACATCATACACATTCTTTCCTCTATATATATCTGAAAGAGAGAGGGAGGGAATATGAGTATTCTGTTTTGAAAAATATAAGGATTAATAAACTACCATTGTCTTCTTTTTTCTTCTCCCAGAGTCCACCTCCTGGAATTCTACAAGATTTTTTCAGGCTATGATTGACTCTAAAAGCTCGTTTACTATGTAAGAGCCTTTAATTATTAGGAAGTAGAATTTATTACTTTGTCTTACAAAGTAAAAAAGTAATACTAAATCACTTAAAATAATGAGCCTAGATAAACATTCAGATAAAACTTTCTTAGCTTTCCCAAGTTTCAGTCTTAACACTAATGCTCTATCTAGCATTGTAAGTTGCAGCAAAAATAAAGCTGAAAACATCACAATGTAAGCTGTCTACCTTTTCTTCCTCAATAAAAAAGGTTTGCAGTTGAGCTAATTATGTCATTGGATATGAGTGTTATTACTCTTTTATTTAATATATACTTATTGAAAAATCATTTATACACATAAAACCATCTAAAGTATAGAACCCATGTGTCTCACTATATTTAGAGAATTGTGAAATCATCACCATGAATTTATATTTGTAATGAATATATATATGAATAACACACAAAAGTAATCTTTATTTAACAGTCACTTCCCATTACATTTTCCTTTATCTCATGCCGTCACCCCATTTCTCTTAGGTAACTGCTAATGTATTGTTGCCATATTATTTTGACACAATTTAAAAGTTTCATCTATATAGATTGATACAGTATATTTAATCAGTTGTTAAATGGAAGGAAAGTGGATAACTTGGATTTTCCTGGCTGGGTTTTGAGATAGATAGATAGATAGATAGATAGATAGATAGATAGATAGATAGATAGATAGATATAGAGATATAACCAGATGATGTCTATATTGAACACAAGATTACCCGTGTAGAACATCTTTGTGCAGAAAAACCCTATCATCTTGGAGAATGCAGTAATTTGTCTTTTGGGGATATATAAATTTATCTTCCTTTTTCTCTTCTACCTATTCTTACTGTGATCACTGTATATTTTTATATCATACAGATTTTTTAACTAGTAGGTCAGCCTCTGGGATGACATTTGGGTAGGTTCAATCTGACCTCTAGAATGGTAGACTGACTTAACTGATATTATACAATGTATATTCCTGACAGCCTAAAGATTGAAAGTAAAATAGATAATTTTTTTATTCTCTATAACTCTTGAAATTTTCAACATCCTGACCTTGAAATTTGAGGGATTACAGAGTTACAGGACAAATTGTGGAGTGCATAGGGTGAATGATTGAGTTATAAACCCATCAAGTCAATTAGAACCACCCACTCCTGATAGTATGACTTCCATCTAGTCATTTTAAACTTCTTGCTGAGAAAATGTCAAAAAGGAACAACTGTATTAAGATTTTCAGCAGTGATTTATTCCTGGAGCCAAGCGAGTGGATTCACAGCTGGGGAGAGAAGGAGTAAGCACTTCCTCTAGTTCATGGGAATCCTGACTAGATGAGAACCGTGACATTAATTGCAGTCCCCAAATGTTTTACTCAGAAGTAAGGAAAAGACCGACCTTCTAGGTGCACGGTACTGCTAGCCAAGTTTGTGGAAAATAAAGAGTAAGTAGTAACAAAGACAAATGGTTCATGTTCATTATGGCTTCAGAAGCAGCTTAAAAAACACTCACTTATTTCATTAATCTTTCATGTTGTACATTCTGTATCTATTTATTTTGGTGGTTGTGGTTACTATCTCAAAGTTACAGAGTACAGTTGGTCTTCATGAAAGAGATTAAAATGAACCAAGAGGGAGTTGTAGACTTGCACATCCTCTATCTTCTCACACAACTTCTGAATTTACCATATATGTTGTGCACCGTTTGCTGCATGATGATCGTTTTTTACTTCAATCTGTACTCTGTCACAAACAATAGAATGGAATTGTGATTTATGTCAGTTCTCCTGAAGTTAATAATAAACCATCAAGAGGTTAGTCAATAGAAAGCATACAGCAGGTTCTTGGGAAAGTCTGGCCTGTGTTACACAACTGGCAGAATTTTTAAGGTTATAAATGGGCCCAAATCATTTTTACACTGGTTCCAGTTAGTTAATCCTTTATTAATTCCCTGTTCGTTTGCTGTTGCTTTTTTTCAAATAGCAAATTTCTATAGCGTCATTTGCTCTTCCTGGAGCAGGTACATGAAAACAGTCAGCACAATTTAGTGCCTGATTTTGTGCTGAGAATCAAATGAGGGGACACATCTGTATGAAGTTGTTTACATGATTTGTTTCATCGTTTTGTGTGAGATTAAATTTTAAGAGTTCCTTCTCCTTTGGGGAAAAGATTTTCATGGAGCTCATACAGCCATTGTAGCACTTCCAAATTCCAAAATAATATTATTTCAAAGAGAATGGTGCTCCAAATGTCAATATAAAAAACTGATTTTCTGTATTTCATTTAGTAATATGATAGTATAATAGTTTTCTCTCCCCAAAGATGCCTATATATTTATCCCAGGCACTTGTGAATATGTGACAGTACATGGTAAATAAGAATTAAATAATAGATGAAGCTAAGTTTGATGATTAGGTGATATGAAACTCAGGAGAATATATTGGTTATGCAGACAGGCTGAATATAGTGATGGGACTTCAAAAGTGGAAATGGAGACAGAAAATAGCAACAAAGACAACAACTGCTGTCTTTGAAGAGGGAAAGGTCAGCCACAGACAACGTGATGGTACCCCTGGGCAATAGAAAAAAATTAATAATAATAGAAACAATAATAATAATAATTTGTTTCTCAAAAAATCTTTAAAAAACCATTCCTGAATACATATATATTTTAGTTTAATAACATCCACATTATAGTTCTGATTTGTAGACAAAGTATAATGGTTTTCTGATTACCAAATACTTATCTAAATAATTGTACAAAATTGAATAGTACTTAAGAAGAAATGATTCTCCACATTTGAAATACACTGATTTACTACAGATATTTGATCTTTAACTCACTATTAGGGATGTACTACCAATATAAAACTGTATTTTCTTATGCTAAAATATGATTAGATATTATCCATGTGTGTGGAAAGTATCCAATCAAACTGTTGTTTACTTATGAATTTATAACCTATGTTAACCATATTATGTCCTGTTTAAATCTTAAAGCACACACATGTGGAACTCACTAATAGCTTCTTCTGAAAAGTTTTTTGGCTGGTGTGTATTATTTGACAAACTGAACCTTTCAACAAACTATACTACTTGTAATAACAATTATTAGTAAGTTATTTTATTTTTCCCATATAAATCATTTGATATTTTTGAATATGCTTAGGTGTCAAGTTTTATAGTTATTTTGGAATATTGTGTTCATTTAACATAGAAAGTAATCTGTGCTTTACTGTTTTAATTTGTGCATGAAAAATTAATACACACACATTAGATGCACATATTCAAATTCATATAAATAATTTTCTGGTTGGTTGGTTAACAAGATGTCTTTTATTTTTGAAGTATTACATCCTATGAGTTTGAGTTAAGTGTACTCGAGGACAGATAAAAAATTTGAAGGTAGTAATATGTATCTAATGTGTTCAACTAGCATGACTAATCTTGTAATTTCAGTTTGGCTTCTTGCCATCCCTTTAAATTTTATCTTCACTGGTAAGAGTGAGAGACATAATCTCCCTTTTCCCCGTGAAAAAACTAACAGCAAATTTTATCTTTAACTGAGAACCAGGAAGTGACAATATTTTTTAAAGGAAGTGCTAACTTACCCCAATAATCCTAGAACTCTGATTTATCTGTAATTTTAATAATTAATACTACTACTAATGTAAGAAGACTGACCATTTATCAAACTAATTTTATGTGTTGGTCACTGTGTTCAGTGATTTAATTACTTTTTTTAACCTTCTCAGTAACCTAGTGAAGTTGAAGCCACAACCATCTTTGATTTACAGAAGAGCATTGGGTCATAAATAAAACATAAATTTTTAAATCACTTGCTCAAGTATGCATCAATGACTAGTAGAGCTGAGTTTAAAATCCAGGAGACATAGTCCTAGCCTATTCCTCCCTCATTAATTCCATTTGGTATTATTTTTAATCCTCAAGAAATTTAGAGACTAGGAATTTTAAAATTCATTAATTTAAAGAAACAGTTACATAGTAAAGTACTGTATTGTGGAAAATATTAACAAGTAATCAGCTTCTGTTTATTTGGTTTTGGGTCACTTTATAAGACTCTCTGAGGTTTAAATTTTGCATAGTTGGCTTTGGATGGCTCTTCTCATTTCAGAGCTGGCTGAAACCATTGCTGATTGGTGCATTCATTCATTATTGTCCTGAGAAGAATGAAGTAAGTTAATTATGACTGTAGCATATAGCATATTGCTGATATAGTTGGAAAGATATCAGTGTATTTCACTGGTTCTAACATTTTGCAATAACTTTTAGGCTTATATTATTGCAATCCTATACAATCCTATATTAAAATGATGAAGAAACAAATTGGGGTATGGATCAAGCATAAGGCCTTGAACTCTCCCAGTACTGCCAAAAATCAAAGACAAAGAAAACAAATTTATTAAGAGCTAGAATTTACAGAAATTGGATTGAAATTGATTAGCGGAGTGGGGGAGGGAAATGGGGACCAAGACATGAGAAAGGTTATCAATGTTTGTGAGGTAATGCACCATCTATCTGGTGAATATAATGCAATCCTTCTATTAATTACAATAAAATATATGAAAAAAGAGCTAGGATGTAACATCTCCACATGACATCTTAACCTTGAAAGGGCACCCTTGCAATATTTCCTCAGCCCACTAATGTCATTGCCATTAGCGGGTAAGTTCTCAAGCAACATAAAAATATTGCTGTAATGCAAAAGAATATCTACAAGGAATATTTATACTCATTTATTCCCCATCCTTCCTCTGATTTTGAGGTTGGAGATTTAAAGATCTCTTTTTACATCTTATTAAAGGAAATCAGCAGTTAAATCCATGCAGGAATACAGCAGTCCCTGCACATTTTGATTAATTATGGACAAGTGCACAAAATAGAATTAAGAACTTTCCATTCATCTTGAAAATTCAGGTAAAAAACAAGCAGGGAAGGACACCCTTCATACTTGGAGTAGAGCCATTCATTCTTCGGGCACTAGAAAGCTCTGCATTTGAAATGGTATTTATATTAGTCCAAACTAATTCTGTTTTGGCTGTTCTTTCCATTATATCCAAGTGAAGATTTTTGTTGATGGATCTCTCAGAAGTCTAAACAAAGACAGTCATTGAAATTGAATTTATAGAGAAGAGAAATTGAACTTAATACAAAAGAAGAGTAAAAACACCATTTCCACAACTACAACCATAACCACATCCCCAAAGTATAGAAAATTTATTAAATCAAGAGGGAAGATAGACAAATAAGTGGGTACAAGTCAACACATAGGTAAACCAGATGGGCTGCCTTTTTCATTTTTACAAGCAAAATTATTCTTTAAAAGTCAGTGATCCTTTAGCCTTTCAAATTTATGTGGCTGTTTATCTGGACAGCGAATTCTCTTTTGTGCATAGCTTTAATCTTTTCTAAAAGACAAATCTTTATATATATAATAATTACAAACTTGCAAAATAATCACATATGATTCTTTGGAAGCAACTGTAGTGGTTTTGTATAGTTAATAAAGAGGCTAAAATATAAGTAGAAAAACTAAATTATAGTTTCTTTTTTATGGAATTTAACTGACCCTTGTTCTCAGGAAGAAATTATACTAAGTAGAGACTGGATTTTGATTTTGTTTCGCAGGCAAGAGTATTTGAAATGAGTAATTGTATTGTTTCTTTATGCTCGGTAGGAATTCATGTAGCAAATGTGCCACACATCCACAGTAATATGTATATAGAAAACGAGTAAAGAAATTATCTAGATTAGTACGAAATGTGCATTGGCTGATGTGAGACCCCCAATTGTACCATTTTGAGCAATTCACAAACAAACTGCCTGAAATTACAATGAGAAATAAAGGCAACCTAAATTCTTTATGGAGATGTTTGTATAAGCCAGGGTGTGTTTACATAAAAAGTAAGCAAGTGTCTGACAAAATCTTTGCCCAAAGAAATTATAATAACAACAGCCAACTGGATCCCTGAAATCCTCAATGAGTTTAAGATCATGATTATACCAATGTTAATGTTTTTAAAGCCAAAATAAATGTTTTTAAAATAAGATCTTTAAATAAGGATATTAGACTAAACTAAATATTAGACATACACATATTCCTTTCACTAACCATAATTCCTGATTTCTTTTCTTTCCCCAAATCCCTAACTACTCAAGACCTTCCTCTCTACTATATCTGATAATGTCAAGAACTGTGCATTAGAACTATTGTATGCAATGTCCTTTCCCCTTACCCAGAAATTGAATTTTAATAGAGTTGGGTTTTTTAGTCTTCTAAAATATTGACTGAATTTACCATGAGAAAAAAATACCTCAATTATTTATGGAAAATTGCTGCAATTTGGGGGAAATCTATAGATTGTCATAGTATCTTAACAAGTTCTTTTTCTTTTACATTATACTCTTTCCCTTAGATTTTCCTTAGAATCATTAAGAATTCAAAAGTAAATAAATGCTGAGAGCCAGTGGCTCACACCTGTAATTCTATCTACGCAGGATACTGAGAACTGAAAATTGTGGCTCAAAGCCAGCTCTGGAGAAAATTCACCAAGAGACACTTATCTCCAATTAACTACTGAAAAACCGGAAGTGGCACTGTGGCTGAAAGTGGTAGAATACTAGCCTTGAGCCAAAATGCTCAATGACAGAGCCCAGGGCCTGAGGTCAAGTCCCATGACCCAAAGCACACACAAAAATAAAAATATCTGCATTTCACATTCAAGCAAGTAATAAATATTAAGGTAAACAGACACAGTAAGAGAGAGAGAGAGAGAGACTCTGACTACTTTAAAAACACAAATCCAGGCAATACCATTAAAGTCTACATACTTCTTTCAGTTATCTTTACCTGACATAAATATATTTGCCTTCTGAAAATGATCTCCTTTTTATAGTTCTAATATGAAATATGTTGGTCTGTATTTTAAAATTTCCACAAAGCTAATTGTTCTTAGCTTCAGACAACAACCACTGGGTTTCCTAAAATTTGAGTCAACTCTGACACTATTTTCTAGGTAGTGAAATCAGAATCCATAGGTTTAAAGGCTTTGTCACACAGATTTCCCTCACTGCTAAAGCCAATCATGGAGACTAATTTCCCAGAGCATGTCTTTCAGAATCATCTTAAAGGTAGGGATTACCCTATCTTACCTTCTGTTTTTATGGTTTTCAAACAAATCACAAAAATCCTAGAAATTCATACATATATTTCACCAAGTTGTGTTTTTTATTGTGAAGATGTACAGAGGGATTACAGTTACATAAGTAAGGTAATGAGTACGTTTCCTTTGAACAGTGTTAGCCTTCCCTGATTTCCTCATTTTCTCCTGCTTCCCCCCTCTGCCAATTCCACCCCCATGCTTCAACCCCCCATCCTCCACCCCGCAAGTTATAAAGTGTGTAAAGTTGACTTCCACTGTTGCATTGGTTCACCAATTCTCCTTGTCTCTCCATGACTATGATTCAACTTTTCAACCCTAAATCAGATAAACTTATTTACAGAACAAAAGAATGAACTACAAGGTATGGAAACAAGAGTTCTTTGTCTTCCTTAGTATACTGTATGCAATTACTTTTATTTTTCTTTTGCTGTTTCTCTTTCCCCCTTTAGCTTATGCCCCTGTTGTGTTCAACCAACTTATTGTAAAGGACCCAGATGAACAGAAAGAAGGAGTGGTACATAGTGGTCATCCAGAATATTCAGGATTCAGAAGTTCCTGTTCTGATAGAGTACATCATGGCCAGGCACATGCAAGGACTTCTCAACATGAACATTTTTTCTCAGTTTTCACAAAGGGTTTGTCCCATAAACATGGTCATTCTCCAGTCTCTGTCCTCTCTCTAGAGAAAGGAGATAAAACTGTTAACTTATGTAATCATAATTCAGACTTCCTGTTGATCAAACTTATCCTGAAGGTATATGGGAATCCATTGAAAGCCACTAAATTAGAATGAAAGGTGTTCTTATCACTCAGGTGGCAAGAAACTCAAGTGTTTACTATAAAATCTATATTCACTGAAGAAAGTAAGAGTGTTCAGGATGTTGTCAGAAACAAGTAACAAAGACCATGTCTTTCGTTAAATGACACAACTTTTTATGAGATGAAATGCGAGGGAGAGATGAAGTAATTCACATCATTCAATTTTTTTTCAATCTGACAAATTACCTTAAGGAGATTGTTTTTTCCACTTATTAGACGTCTTAAGATAGGTTTGGAAGTCATGTATTTCAACATAAGCAATAAAGTTGCTGACAGCTACATAAAAATTTCATAGTCAATGAATTTCTTGATGGTGTTTTTTTTTCTCAGTGATCTGTAAAACTTGAATTTATATAACAGTTCTAATAGCAATGAAAAAATGTCCAAATTATTTTTGAGCTTGATACAATTTGGGTAAAGTACTTTTCTTTGTAAATTAGCCAACAACTTAAGACTATGTAAGGAAATATTTCAAATATATTATATAATATAATATTACCCTTTCAAAACATCTATTGAAGTCTTAAATCCAATGATAGTATATAATACCCTAGCTTGCCTTACTTCACCTACCACTTCATAAATACTATGTATTTTTTAATGAACTAGAAAATGGACTATGTTCTTTCTACACAATTCTCAATCTTTCCATACTTTTTTTTGCTCCAGAGGAAAAAAAGTATTAGAAAAATAAGAAGAACCTGGAAATCTTTATGTGTTGTATATTCATGGTTTCTCATTTAAAATTAATTTTTCTGTGGATCATTGATATTTTGATTAGACTTTCATCATCCCTCTTAAATCCTCATCTCCTAATCATGCCATAATGTTCACCTTCATTAAACTGAGGCTATTTCCTTCTTCCTAGAAAAAAAATGGAGATAATCTGTCACTTAATTGGTCTCCATGTCTTTTGGTTTCTTTTGTGAAATATAATCTTTTTTCCATTTGTTGCATTTACAAAGACAGCCAAGATTAAAATGGAACAGATTCACCACAGCATGAAATCACACAAAGGAAGTTATTAGCCAACCAGCAATTGAAATTTTTTCATAGGCTATGGAAATGGACAATGGATTGTGAATAAGGAGGATATGTAAAAGAAGGTTAGTAAATATGATGTATCAGGTTAGAAGGGAAAGTATCAAGTGAACCATGCACAGAAAAAGCTGCTGTGTATAGTGTAGGTTTTTATTGGCTAATAGTATTAGAGCACAAATTCCTATGAAGGACTTGTGCACTTTACTTACTTCCAATGACAATGCTTAGAAGATGATTCCAAGGCTTCATGAAACCATTGGATGTGTTAAGAAAGAACTGTCTGAATTTTCTGAATTGATAATAAAATACACATAGCATAAAATGAATATCATAGCTATAAACTTTAAGTGTGAAGTTCATATTATTAAATTCAATCACGTTTTGTAACCAGTTTCCAACTCTACAACTCACCTCACTCTGACAAACAGAAATGAAAAATACATAAAACAACAGCTTCCCACTTCTGATTCCTCCAACCTTGCTAGGATTTGACTAGCATTCATTGTCTTGTGCCCATGATTTAAACTATTCTAGGAACCACATGTTTCTTAGCATATAGTATTTGCCTATATTATTTGTCTATATGTGATTGAGTTACTTGCTTAGCATAATGTCCTTAAGTTTATCCCTGCTAAGTTTGAGTAGCTTCCATTGTACAAATATATCACACTTTGGTTACTCATTTATATGTCAATGAACCTTTTTGTGAACTTCACATTTTAAGTGTTATGACTAATGCTGAAATCAATATGAATGTCAAGTCTTAAATTCTCAAATTTAAGACTGACTCTGAGAAAGTGATTTTCCTAATGTCTTTTCTTTCTCAGTGGTAGAGAATAAGAATGCAAATTTTCAGAAGCAATGATACATTGTCATCAAAGAAGGGTTAAAAACAAGCTTTAACAAATGATTGTAATGACTAATAAACTAACTTAGTGTCACAATCTGAGATAAATTGAAGAGGAATAAGAGGAATACAATCTATTTGATTATATATTATATTCATCCAGCATATTTGTCAAAAGTAGGACAGAAGATGCAAAATGGTTTTAAAGGGCTGGAAAGGATTGATTTGGCAATCCATTAAAAGTGAGAAAGGTAGAAGAATACTAGTGGCTCAGTCCTGTAATTCTGGGTATTTAGATGATTGAGATCTGAAAATTTCAGTTCAAAGTCAGCCTAAAAAGAAAAGTCTGTTACATTATTACCCCTAATAAACTAACAAAAATCTAGAAGTGGAGCTATGGATCTGGTAGAGATCTGGTGTTGAATAAACACAAACAAAACAGGATCATTGCCCGTGCCCTGAAGCTGAAATTTCTTAATTCTTAAGGAGAATTACATTATTCCCAAATAGGTCACTATGGTTCTTATTACTCAGTGTAAGACATGTGATTTTTTTTTAGAATTCAGAATGTGAGGACAACATAGAACATTTTTGAAACTAGGTAGATCTGTCTTACATGGAAATTTTTTTTGATATTTTGGTATCACATAGTATATACATGCTAACTATAATAAATATTTCCTATACAAATAGCATCACATTTTTGAATGTCAAATCAAATATTAGGACAATAATTGTAAATAATGGCATGTTAGAACTGTATATCAATTCATTTTTACTACTCATAAAGCTTAAGAAGTGCAGGCAAGAATAAAAATTGCCCAGATGTTTTTTTTTTTGCCAGTCCTAGGCTTGGGCTCAGGGCATGAGCACTGTCTTTGGACTTTCTCAAGGCTAGAGCTCTAGCACTTGAGCCAGAGCACCATTTCTGGCTTTTTTCTATGTATGTAGTACTGTGGAATTGAACCTGGGTCTTCGTGCATGCTAGGCAGTCACTCTACCACTAGGCCAAACTCTTAGCCGGCCCAGGTGTTTTTAAATAATCATTTATTTCTCAATTTCTTTAGTACTTTTTCTGATAAAACTAAATTTTCTACTCTAACCATATTTCTTGCTGCAACAGTCAACATAGCCAAGGTAAGGTATCACCTAAGATGCCCCTCAATAGATCAGTCTGTTAATAAAATGTGGCATGCACACACAATGGAATTTTACTCATCTATTAGAAAGAATGGTGTACAGCATAAGGACATGGAAAAAAATGAGGAAAATTAAATTAAGTGAAGTAAACCAGACCCAGAGAAACAAAGGTTTCATGGTTTCCATCATTTGTGGTAGATAGAATGTGTGTATTTATCTATAAATAAAAACAGGTTCTATTCATGTGAATTATGTATAAAAGACTCTATGAAGTCAAATAGTAATATCTTTTGGAAAGGCTAAGTCAAAACTCAACAAAATAAACACCCAAAAATGGATATATCTAAGAGGAGGGATGGGGCCTAGGAGGATGGCATGGTGGGAGGTGGGAAGAGGAAAGTGCCATAAAAAATTAATTGTGTATAACAAATAAGAGAAGCAATGGAAGGTGTGGCTTGATTCAGGATGGTAAGGATGTTGAAGGGAATGATGGCTCAAGGTATATTATATTCATAAGCTGCTTTGCTTTATGGCACCATCTTTGCACAACTACTCGACAATAATAACAAAATTAAAAAACTAACAGAAACAGGAAACATTATTCTGTCAAAACAATTCAAATGTAATTTATCTGATGTTTTTTTGTTCTCTGTTATTCATGTTGAGTAGAAGGAATTCATATACTTGTTTGTTCACGAAAGATAAAGCCAGGTACCTATGGCTCATGTCTGTAATCCTAGCTACTAAGGAGGCTGAGATCCGAGGATTGTAGTTCAAAACCAACATGGGCAGGAAAGTCATGTGAGACTCATCCTCAAGGAACCACTCAAAACTTGGAAGTGGAGCTGTGGCTCAAAGCGGTAGATTGCTGTCCTTGAGGTAAAAAGTCCAAGGACAGCACTTAGAACCTGAATTCAATCCCCACAAGTGACAAATAAATGAATAACTAAACAAACAGACAAATAAATACGAAAAAACAAAATAAAAGCACATATACTAGAGTCAACTATAAATAAAACTAAGGATCAAACAAACATATGAATGCATACAAAGCAATGGATTTGTATACAATACAGAAAGCTTCTTACTATGCATGCTATTGAGAACTTTAGGTATTATTTCTTCTCTATCCTGGTGAAGTTTCATTAAAGGACACAAATAGACAATGCTGACATGATTTCTCTTTCCAGCCAGGAAATTTCTTGTCATATTTTACTGCTTATAAATGGCTGTTTTTAGCACTTTAATATGGCAGGGTATACAACACTGCACAGCATGAATTTAGCAATGAAGATTACCAAATGCTGGGCTTTCTATTCACAATCTGGTGTCCCTTTGCTAATGGATTTTCCTAATTTACAGCTCGATGTGAAGTTTTCTGTGAGAAACGTCCGGGAAACTATATATTCCAAAGTTCCAGAACATAATTTCTAGGCAGAGCATTTAACTCTATTCCAGTTCAAATTTAATTTAATTTTACTGTTAATAGAGCCAACTACTTAAATAATTAAAATGAAAAACTTGCAGTGGAAACGTATTCACTCATTTCTGCATACAATGACCTGTTTTGCTAACAACAAGTTAGAAGATTCTAGAACATTTTTGTTTTAAGACCTAAAGTTTGATTTTTCCTCCATTTCTTTTAAAGAATATGTAATAATATACGCATATTGATAGTTTTTGCAAATTAGGGCACACAATCTATGCCCAATAAAGCTTGTTCCCTTCATACATACATTGGAGACTTCTCCATGCAAGAATCAAACTTATGTCCCCATTGTATTTTCCAGATACACAATATTTTGCTGTATATAATGAGTTAATTTGCATAAACAAAATTCAAGCTTTGATCACACATGTGGGGCACGTCACCTCAGGGAAATGGAAAACTATGAAGTAGAAAAAGAGGTCTAACTTGTGGCCCAGTGCTCATTTCCTGGTTTTGGCACAGCACCTGGCTGAGATGTTGCCTGCTGGCAGGTTGGAACACACAGCTTGTGATGTAAAGTAAGGCTACCTCTGATATAGGCCCCGAACTCTTCCGCCCTCTTGGACAGCACATGATTACCCTTCTTTACCTATAGTGAAAGTACCTCCCCTGCTCTGCCTACCTTTGTGCTGATAGGCTACTACATCCTATATTAGCTGAATATACTTCTTCAATAAATGATTTCCTGTCTTGACGGGTCTCCCTGATGAGTCTGCTTGTCCTCTGGTGAGGGAGGGCTGGGTGTGGGCGCTCAGAGGACTCTTTCCTTTCTTGGCTCGTCCTGGTCTGGACGTGTTCGCTCTATCCCTCCTGTAGGTCTGGAGGGACCAAGGACTAAAAACCCTGACACACACAGTCATTTGCAATTCTTTTTTTCCATATCCTAGAGTTCATTTTATTTAGTCTGATCCTATATGACCTTATGGGCATAGCTTTTGAACTGCTATGACTGAGATACTTTCTTTTTTTATTTTTTATTGTAATTAGTAAAAGGGTTACATGATATTTGCCAGATAGAAGGTGCATTAATTCACATACATTGATACCCTTTCACATGTCTTGGAACCCAAGGGGTTTTCTCCCCTTCCCTATCAAATTTCAAATATCCAAATACAAATAAATTCAATATATCAGATAACAAAGTGAGATACTATACCAATATGAGATAACCAAGGGACAGCAAAGGAGATGAGAGACAACATAGTACATTAAGGACAACAATCATTCATTATATGGCTTTTGTTTCACTATCCTGGAGGTCCTTTCAATTAGCTTCACATTATAAGGCCTTATGTATCAAGATTTTGCTCTATTGCAGATCTCTGCTAGTAGAGCCCAAGGTTTCTACTGATTATGACGAATGAGGGAAACCATTGAGCCTAAGTTCCTTTGAGTCTGGCTTACTTCACTTAATATGATTTTTTCTAAGTCTTTCCATTTCCTAACAAATGGGGCAATGTCATTCTTTCTGATAACAGCATAGAATTCCATTGTGTACAAATACCACAACTTGTTGATCCACTCATCAACTGAGGGACACCTAGGTTGGTTCCATATCTTTGCTATGGTGAATAGTGCTGCAATGAACATTGTTGTGGTAGTGGATTTAGTATGCCCTTGTTTCTGGATGGTTGGGTAAATGCCAAGTAGTGGAATTGCTGGGTCATAGGGGAGTTCTATGTTTAGCCTTTTGAGGCACTGCCACACTGCTTTCCATAGTGGTTGAACGAGTTTGCACTCCCACCAACAGTGTAGTAGTGATCCATCCTGGCCACATCCCCTCCAGCATCTGTTGTCATTCGTTTTCCTGATCCTGGACATTCTAACTGGAGTGAGGTGGAATCTTAGAGTTGTTTTGATTTGCATTTCTTTTATGACCAGAGATGTGGAACATTTCTTCATGTGTCTCTAGGCCATTTTTGTTTCTTCTTCAGAGAAGACTCCCTTTAAGTCTTTGGCCCATTTTTTAATGGGATGGTTGTTACTTTGGAGGTTAGTTTTGGAGTGATTCAATTTTTTGAGTTGTTGATATATTTTAGATATGAGGCCTTTGTCCGTTGTTTGGTTGGTGAAGATCTTCTCCCACTCTGTAGGCTTCCTGATTAGTTTACTAGCTATGTCCTTTGCCATACAAAAGCTCTGCAGTTTAATGCAGTCCCACTTATCCAGCCTTTCTCTGATTTGTTGTGATTCTTGGTCCTTATTAAGAAAGTTTCGACCTGTGCCAAGGAGGCCTAGTGTATCTCCTATTCCTTCCTGTAGAGTTTTCAGTGTGTCAGCTTTTACCTCCAGGTCTTTGATCCATTTGGAGTTAATTCTAGTGCAAGTTGACAAAGAAGGATCCAACTTTAGTTTTCTGCAGGTGCTTAACCAGTTTGCCAGCACAACTTGTTGAAGAGGCTGTCTTCCTTCCATTCTATTTTTTTGGCTCCCTTGTCAAAGATTAGGTGGCCATAGGTCTGTGGTTTAATATCTGGGTCCTCAGTTCTATTGCATTGGTCTTCAGGACTTTTCCTGTGCCAGTACCAAGCTGTTTTGAGAATTATAGCTCTGTAATAGAGTCTAAAGTTTGGAATTGAAATTCCTCCAACGCTGTTCTTTCTGCTAAGAAGTGTTTTTGCTATACGGGGTCTTTTATTATTCCATATGAAATTTTGGATTGCCTCTTCTATTTCTTTAAAGAATGACATTTGGATGTTGATGGGTATTGCATTGAATTTGTAGATAGCTCTTAGCAAGATTGTCATTTTCACAATGTTGATTCTTCCAATCCAGGAGCATGGGAGGTTTTTCCATTTCCTTAGTTCTGCTTTAATATCCTTTTTTAGGGCTTTAAAGTTTTTGTCAAAAAGTTCCTTTACATTCTTAGTTAAGCTAATTCCTAGGTACTTTATTTTCTTTGAGGCTATTGTGAAAGGAGTTTCTTTTCTGATTATTGCCTCGTTCCTCTCACTGTTGGCGTAAAGGAAGGCAGTTGATTTTTGAGGGTGGATTTTATAGCCTGCTACTCTTCCAAAGCTTTGAATCAGCTCAAGGAGCTTGGGAGTAGAGTCTATAGGATTCTTTAAATACAGAATCATGTCATCTGCATCATTTGTAATTCTTTATTAACCCAATCAATGCTACAAGAAGTAAGTTTACATAAATATCATTTCATAGATGTTACTACCTCTTTCAAGGACTCCTCAAATATGAAATGCCATATAATATTATATACTATATTGCAAATGTTTTCCTGACCTATGTAGTAGTGAAATTGACTATGTATCTACATATTTTCTTTAAATCAGTGTAACATCATTCCTCTGCTATAATGGGAAACTAACCAAAGCAACATTGAAGAAATCGTACTTTCCATATGTACACAGACATGCTTAGACAAGAAGCTGTAGTAGTCCATTGTGGAGAATTCATATGCTGACAGAAATGATTGGATTTTGTAGCTAAAACCCCTCCTGAGAGTGAGCATGCTTACATGATACTAGACAGTATGGACAGTTCATGATAAATCAAACAATGTTAATTATTGATACGTATGGTATTAGAAAGATGAAAATTGTGTTTATCTTTCAGTACTTTTATGGGAATATGTCTATCAGACCATGGTTGACTCTGCTTTTCTAAATGTTTGAATTTCCAAATATGTGAAATGTGAGCAGGATACTAGTATAACTACAGTACTAGTATAACTTCTTCCTTTTATACTTTTATATCACTAATTACAGGACATCTGCAGTTTTAATCTGTCTGTTCTAAATTTCTTTCCTTTTTCCCAAAATACTATATCCAATATTATTCAATGATAACTAAAGATTTTGTAATAGATGCCTGCTTCCTTTCCTTACTCTTCTCCACCAAATTTTCTGTTTTTCTCTTCATTCTTTCCCTCCTTTATAAGTTTACAAAGGTATAGTCTTAAATATCTCTATGTCTTTGTACCTATTTGCTCCAATTTTAATTTCCTTAGCCCATTCTTGCTCATTCTCTAGCATTATTTTCTTCCAGCAATTCATTACAATTCTCTGTTTTCATGTGATCATTTTATTTTCTCTTTTTTCCTCAGGACTTACAGACCATGTATGATATATCCTTGTTATTTCCCTCTCTTCCCTCCCTTCTTTCCTCTCAGTTTTGATTTAAAGACTTTATAACTTCAATTTATTGAAGATAGGGCTGTGATTTCTCTCTGCCAAAAGTGCAATATTTTTTCTCATTATAATCTA
The DNA here is from genome assembly GCF_031878675.1 of Megascapheus bottae. Classification (NCBI taxonomy): domain Eukaryota; kingdom Metazoa; phylum Chordata; class Mammalia; order Rodentia; family Geomyidae; genus Megascapheus; species Megascapheus bottae. The sequence goes on along the minus strand of NW_028327830.1, from coordinate 459,230 downwards.
TTCATTTTTTATCTTCGATGTCAAAAATACTTTTGTATTATAGAAAGAAAAAAAACATAGCATCATCCTTTACCTATAATAAAATGATACCTAACATTCTTATATAGGTTAATAAGACAAATGCTTTTGTCTTACTAACCTATATAAGAATGTTAGGTATCATTTCGTTAAACCCTTTTATTAATTACAATAAAAATATTTTTTAAAAAACAATGCTTTCCTTTCCTTTTTATTGTGCAATTACTGGGACTTGGACTCTCGGTCTCATGATTTACCTCAGTTTTTTTTTATCTGCCCATAGCTGATATTCTACCACACCTGTCTGGCTTTTTGTTAGGGATGAGTCTTCCCGATTTGTGTTCCTGGACTAATTTTGAACCATAATTTGAAAGTCTGCAGTTTCCTGAGGAATTAGGATTATAGGCACGAATCACTGGCACCTGGCAATAATTCGACTGTAAAGCTGACCAAATTGCTCTGTATAAGTATAGCTGAAGATAAGGTTTGGTGTAAAAATACAAGATAAGAGAAAGAACACAGAGAGTCTTATCTGTTCACATTAATCTTATTCACACTATGTATGTTTTATTCTTCCTAAATCAAGAGTAGTCACCTTTACGGTATGATTTTGAGATTTTTAAAATTATTTTTGGTAATGTTAAGAACTGAGCCTGAAGCCTGAACCTAAGGACTGAATCAGAAACTTTAAAGGATTAAACCACTGAGGTATGTCTCCAACTTTATATACAAAAAAAACAAGGACAGATATTAAAATATTTGCAGGTTTTTGTGAAAAACCTTGAAGGGGAATTCTTGTGTTTATGACCTGCCTTGGGGAAGAAAGTAAAGCAGGATATCATAAGGGAGTAGTTTCTGAGCTCCTTTATTGCCGTTGCAAGTACCCATATACTACATTTATTGAGCTCCAATAGTATCGATGATGTTTAATTTCTGTGTATCACAAAGTTTAATAAACTTGGGTTTCTTGGTTGGCTATTTGCAGAAATTCTTGGCTAATGACTTGAGGATGTATCTGGATGGCTCCCTTTTCTGCTGTCTCAGAGGCTACATGGAGCATTTGTGCATGACATGTTGCCTGTGTTTTCTTAAATACCTCCTTAAAGAATCAGACATTTTTTCACATCAAAGAAGGTACTCATTTTCAGGTCACCAATTTTTGTACAGCATTTCTGAAGTGGCCTACTATTTGGCTATTTCATTTTCTTCAAAACATCTTTGGATTAAATTCAATGGAATAGAGATGTCCATGCACTAAAATGTTTCTTTATAATTATTCTTTCCTAAACTTGTGATGTTTCCATTGTTTATTTTCAGAAGAACAGACAGCGAAATGGTAATTTCAGAGTCATGTTTAGAGTGTATTTTAATAGTACGATCTGCAGAAGTAAGTTATTTTCTTTTTCTCTTGAAATAAAATTGCAGTTTTTCATTCTGAAAAACATTTAACAATTTAGTTCACTTGCAATCTGGATCAATTTAATCCAAATTCATGAAAAGAAATTTATGTCATCATTCTAAATAAAATAATGGACATAAATTAGTTATTCCCAAGAACAACTAATCTATAATATGTATTGACACTAATATAAAATATAACAAGAAAATATTCCTAATAAATTTGATTATGTTAGATATTTATTTTCTTAAATGTTGGAAATGGCTACTAGTCTCAATTATCTAAACTATAATAAAAAACAATTATTGACTGATTTATAAATGCATTAGCTATTTGTCCTTCACTGTGCTTGCAAAAATTGTTTCATTCTTTTTCTAAAAACCAAAAAAAATCTAAATTTGAATCACCAATCTCAAAAGACATTTTATTCAGTTAAATAAAATTCACTGAATAAATTAACCTTATCGTAACTGACAGTGCATATCTGATTCAAGTGTGTTCCTATAACACATTCATAATATTCCAAATACATACTACTTATTCACCTTTATAGCTGTTGGTAGATAGGAAATCAATAATCATCTTAATGGGTGTTAAGAGAGATATATGAAATAAAAACAAGAAATCTCACACTGATGTGTATTTGAAAGTAGAATTTGTGTCTTTTCCAAACACACCTTTGCAGCATTTCTCCTCATGCAGCAGGCATTTTCATTAAACAGATTGTTCAGTAATAAATTGTGTATTTACTAGGGCTTTGTTTGTAGTGTCCCTATGAGATGATACATCAAGTTCAAAGGCATCAATAAAAATGACTTTAATATCCAAAAAATACTGATGCAGCTGTTTGTTTTCCACAAGTGCCAGGGACTCATAAATAAAAATGTAAGGCCAGTCACACCTTGGATAAAGTGGCTCTATTATCTTTCCTTGCTTCTCATATCAGTAAATCAGTTACTGACTTCAGACTGCTTGGAAAACCTTTGCCAGTTTCAAACACTTTCCAATCTAAAAAGTGAAAAAAAAAGAAATAGCAGCAAACGAATGGTATTTCTAAGTAGAATAGAGTTCATTTCTGCCTGGCACCAGTGGCTCAGACCTGTAATCCTACCTATTGAGGAGACTGAGATCTTAGGATCTCAGTTCAAAGCCAGCCCAGATAGGGAATTTCATGACACTCTTATTCCAATTAACCACTAGAAAACTGAAAGTGGTGCTGTGGCTCAAAGAGGTAGATCACTAATCATCAAAGTAAAATCTCAGGCAGGGACAGCGCTCAGCCCCTGAATTCAAGCCCCACAAGAACAAAAAAAAATAAAGGTTTATTTCCTAGGAATTGCTATAAATTAAGGATTTAGATAGCATAATTTATTTCATCACACAGAAAAACATATTTTCTTTTCTTTCCTCCGTTCTCACTAGAGGAGATAAAATGAACAAAGAGCCTTGGAAATCAGACTTTAAAGCTAAGTTTCATCAGTCACTAATCAAAAACAAGTTCCTCTAAGCAAAATTGCCTATGCTTTCATACGGTAGGTATTATTGACCATAGAAAATATGGGCACTTTGAGAAATTTCCAGAATTTTGTCATAAGTGGGGTCAGAAGGAAAATATAAGAATCTCAGTCATCTTTCTAGCCCTGTGTTAGGAAACATCATTATAATTTTAATTAAGTAAGATGTACTTTCAGTACATCTGATATCCACCTCACCTTGAAGTTACATGAAAAATTTATTATATTATTACTCATGTATTATTACTGTTATTACTCATAAGGATATTATCATATAGTTTTGTTCCTTGATTAAATCATCCCAATTTATTCAAGTTACTGTACTTATAGCCTTTCTTCACCAGGGTAGTTTTTAGTTTTTTTCTTTAGTTTGTATGGCTTTTACAAATTCTCTTTCTATTGCAATTCCTTTATTATCTTTATCTTTAAATATTACATAATAACTTGCATTGTTCATACCCTTTGGGGAAAATTAACTGTTTATGTGTATACATCTTTTATAATGATAACTTAAAACTCAAGAAGATGTAAGAAAGTAGTGAATATTAAATAATGTAGAAGAAAAAGTGAGAAATATGTTTTGTAAACTCATCATCTTTTGTTCTTTCTGCACTTACTTTTCTTTTCACTATGAAGTAATACTTGAGAAAACCAAATGAAGGAAATATTAGTTTTGATCTTTTGGCTCATGATTTCAGACCTTTTCATCTGTCATCACTTCTGTTGTTTTGAGCCTAGACACAGTGCAACATAGGTAAGTGGAAGGACCTTCTGTATTATGGTGGCCAACAAAGAGAGAAAGAGAGAGAGAGAGAGAGAGAGAGAGAGAGAGAGAGAGAGAGAGAGAGAGAGAGAGAGAGAGAGAAACTAATGCCCTTCCCATTGCCCTCACACAGTGCTCTAACTCTCTTACACTATCCATCATCTCCTAATGCTGTCAATGATGTGGACCAAGAATTTAGCACATGAGCTTTTATGGGGACAGTTCAAATCCTTTCTTCAATGGCAGTAACTGTTTGTTTCATTTTCCATTGATAAATTGTTCTCTACTGTTCTCCTTAGCATTGTATTTTCTATGACTACAACAGAGGCCAAAATTATAAATGATATATGAAGAGACTGCGTTAATGTTCATTCTGTGAAGAGATCGTTAGAAATTTTTTGAAAATCTCTATGCCCTAAAAGTTGACAACTTAGATGAAATGGATGAATTTCTTGACAGACAAAAACTGCTTACAGGACAGGTATTATAAAGATGTATACTACAAATGGAGTAGGATATATAAAAATATATAAACCTTATCTCTTGCAGAAATTTACCAAACAAAAACAGGAATTGCTTTTCACATATTGCTTTTCACAGTAAAACATTAGAGACATTTAAATTCAAGAAACTTGATAGCATATTCTCCCCGCAACCAAAACATCCAATATTCTCCCTTGTAATCCTTTCAATATTCTTTGCCTTTTCAACTTGACAACCTATTACCTACAGCACAAAGTATTCCTTTCTTATTCCCAGTATAGCTATTTTTAACTCATTATTCGAATCTCTACTCAACTTTCTGCCTAACATATCTCTGCCTTGGATTATGTCCCCCAATATCTGACCACAGTAAAAACTTCCACACTACTGTTTTCAAAAATTATTAGTGAATTATTACTTTAAATCTTCCTTTCTAATAGATTGTCACTACCATCTGAGCATATATTGAACCTATATTGTTTCATCCTGAATATTTAGCATTATTTCTTGCACCCAATTATTGACAAAAGAACAGATACATGAATAAATGAGTTATCAGATTACAATTATTTTGAGACATCCTTCTCAATATGGACTAGTAGTAATTCTTGTCATTTCTAGATGTTTACATCAAAATATTGTTGGCAATCCCCAGAAAAGCAGGGATATCTGAAAATTTAAAAATAATTTATATGGTTGTCTCTTACTTGTGGTTTCAGCATTACTTGAAAGTTAAATATGGAAATGTGATTTAAACTTGCACAGATAACAGCCTATATTTGTTTTGCTTTCATCTGTGGGATGATCATATGCCATTAATCCTGTTTTTATTTGGCAGGCCAAACAAATCTGCATTTATCCTTTGGTACTAGAAGATCTTGTCAGAGCAATCACTATGAAAATATTTTTCTTTGAAAATTTGGAAAATCACTACCATAGAAATAAAAATGTTTCCTCTATTCTATTTTGTATAAGAAATCAAGAAGTTATTGAAACAAAACAGCCAGCAGAATAAAATATCAAAAAATTGTAATTCAAGCCAGGAGTTTGGCCTACTGGTAGAATGCTTCCTTAGCATGAAAGAAGACCTACGTTCAATTCCTTGCTACTTCATATATAGAAAAAAACAAAAGTGACTCTGTGGCTCAAGAGGTAAACTCTAGCCTTGAGAAAGCCCAAGGACAGTGCTCAGGCTCTAAGTTCAAGATGCAGGACTGGCAAAAAATAAAAAATAAAAACCCTGCAATTCATAATGAAGGATCATTGAAGGATGTGGAGATACTGCATTGAGACACAAGTACAGGATTAATAAATGGGAACACTTAGGACAAGTAAGAGCTGTGAGCATTTTAAATACAATAGCAATATTTTAAAATGTCCATGAAAGGAAGAAAATACAAAGAGATGACAATAATCAGTTTAATCTCTTAACAATGTGTGAGCTAATCAGCATAATTCAACATGTAAAAATGAGAACAAAGACAAAAATAGAAAGGCTGAAACAATGAATTAAAGTGTGAAATAATGAACATTTCTTACATTTAGAAATCATAAGTGCCCAGTACTGCTAAAATGCTTCAAAACTGACTAAAATATAGCCAGCATAAAAGTTAAATGTACTCGGTTATAGGGGAGCTCTATATTTAGTCTTTTGAGGAATCGCCATACTGTTTTCTATAGAGATTGAACAAGTTCGCACTCTCATGAACAGTGTAGTAGTAGTGATCCCTCATGGCCACATGCCCTCCAGCATCTGTTGTTGTTAGATTTCTTGATTGTGGCCATTCTAACTGGAGCGAGGTGGAATCACAGAGTTGTTTGATTTGCATTTCTTTTATGGCTAGAGATGTCAAGCATTTCTTCATATGTCTATAGGCCATTCTTATTTCGTCTTCAGAAACAAAAGCTATATAATGTGTGATTGTTTTTCTTAATATATTATGTTATTTCTCATCTCTTTTGTTGTCCCTTGGTTATTCTCATATTATTACAGTATCTTACCTTGTTATCCAGCATATTGTATATTCATTTATACAAGATGAGGGGAGGGGTTGAGAGGAGGGAGATGGGGACAGAAACATGAGAAGAGGGATATCAATGTGTGTGAAATAATGCACCTTCTATCTGGTGGATATAATGGTAAACCTTGTATTAATTACAATGAAAAGTATATGAGGAAAAATTTAAATGTACTCAAACTATCAAGCATCTATAAACACAAAATTATATTAGTATATTCAAATTGTCAAAAGAAAGAAATGTTCCTATCCCTAAGAAAACAGCAATAGAAAGATACTTTTCAAAAAGAAAGACAGGGTCTCTGGGAGTTTGGCCTAGTGGTAAGAGTGCTTGCCTAGCATGCGAAGACCTGGGTTCAAATCCTCAGCACCACATTTATAGAAAAAAACTGAATATGGTGTTGTGGCTCAAGTGTTAGAGCTCTAGCCTTGAGAAAGCTCCAGCCCTGAGTTAAAGGCCCAGGACTGAAAAAAAAAAGACCGAGAAGGAAAAAAGCCTGAGAAAGAGACAAAGAAAGAGGAAGAAAGAAAATGGTGAAGAAAAGAGGGGGAAGAGAAGAAAAGGAGGGAGCATATAAAATTGAAGAAACAGGAAATTAAAAAAGAGGCCTGAAGAAAATTCCAGAATATGGACAAATATAAAAAAGAATTCTCAGAATGATGCATATATATGTAAATATACATACAATATATACATACACATATATACACATGAGTGTATATCTGATTACAAAGCTAGCCCATCATATCACACCAAAATATGTTGAATTATACTTACTCCTCCAGTTATTCTTTTATGATTGTTAGCCTAAACCAATTCAGCCAGTTGACTTTTGCTTATTTTGGAGAAATATAAACACTGTATACCAAACAAATGTCAAATTTTTCTCACCTATTATTGGATTTACTATTCCAACAAACTATACATTTTTTATGCACCTAACAATTGTTCAGGTTATTTATAAATATTAACCATATCTTCAAATTATCAAATAAATTTTAGATAACAGAATTTGGCATTTGATAAAATTCATGATTATCATTGCTTTATAAGGAATGCATAGGTAGATACCCTCAAGTTCCTTCCCATTTTTTAGCATTTGAACATGAAAATTTTATTTTATTAATTAGAAAAGTTTTCACATATAGATCAATGGTCTTCTAGAGCAAGGTAACAGATGTTTGCTGTTTATTAAAAAATAAGTATCTACTCTCATTAGTTCTGCATATATTCATATATTTTCATTGTAACTCATGTAACAATAGTGAATCATATACACACATATGAAGAAATGCACATTTATTTTTGTCAAGATGGATGTGTGTCTTAAGTCTATATCTCTACATACATAAGGAAATACTCTACCTTCACCTATCTTGATTCTAAAATATATTTAACCTCCCATTCTACATTTTATTTGTACAATTAAGCCTCAGAAAAATGGTTGAAACATTATAGAAGTCAGATTCTGTAATTAAATTTTCCTATGTTTATGTCTTATGGACATTTTCTTCTTGAAGCAGTATCACACACACACATACACACACACACACACACATACACACAGTGTATCTATTTCAGTTCTTTCCTAAGCAATGAAAAAATAGCATTTTTATCCTTTTACAATAATTTAAGGCATAATTAATTTCCTATGTAGCCTTTCTAAATATTACAAAGCAGAGAAATTGTGCATGTAGCTAATTGTGACAGGTGTGTTTACACAAATACAACACAAACAGCTTTAGGAAATCATTTCTTTCTATTAAAGTTGGATGCATCAGAGAAGAAAATGCAATATCTAAATCAATCTCTTTCCTACTGATTAGTGAACCCAGCTCAGTCTCTCATGAAGTACCATCTGTTCTCTCAAGTACAATCAGAGTTAATCCTTATCAAGACTGGAAGGGATTATGTTGAAGCAAGAAGAAACAACAAAAGAGTAACAGTGAAATTCTGAGTCAAGCCAGAAAGGAAGACCACATCATCTTTCAACATAAATCTCTTTGCTTCTGTAGACAAAACCAATAATTTGTTTAAAAATGCTTATTTCTCCCATGTATATAACCACAATTACAGAATCATTGATGTAAACTTGAATTTTACACAAGGTATTATTTCTCTGAAATATGAAAAAGGACATCTAACCAGCTGGTACTTAATGGTATAAAAAACATGAAGCTTCTGAAAATTAGGAACATAAGTCAACTTATTGAAGCTTTAAGAATAATTCCCTATCCATTTTGCAGTGAAATACATAGAGATCCCGTCTGTGAACAGAAATGGTATGTCATCCCATGTGATGCAGAGAGAAAGAGAGGAAGAGAGAGAGAGAGAGAGAGAGAGAGAGGAGAGAGAGAGAGAGAGAGAGAGAGAGAGAGAGAGTTCCTGCAGGATTGTCTTGTTCTCTCACCCTGGGTGATTATGGGAGTATTGGGTCAATTTCCTAGGAAGCCTGGGAAATCTGATGCCTAGTAATCATGAGAATCCCCCTGGGTTAACAAAAGATGAGCTGACAAGAGCAAGAAGCAAGCTATGTTACCTTTGAGCCCGTAGGATACTTCTCTTTGCATTGTTTTCACATATTGGCATTGGAACTTTCTTAACTGACAGAAGAACTGAGCCTCCTGCAGAAACACTTCATAACAGTTCCAAGCAAGTGACACTTCCAACATTGCTCACTCAGTGAGACTTCCACTGAGCCTTTGTCACAGATTTAGGAATATTGGGTTTAATTGCATTTACCTCAGGAACTAAAAGTTGCTGTAACTTTGTCTAGATGTCCTTGCTCATTCTTTCATCAAAATTCTATGTTCAGAGATACATCAGGAGGGTGGATCTTGGACTGATGTATTAAAATAAACTAATAAAAACAACAACAATAACATCAAAGTCCATGAGGGGCTGGGAGTTTGCCTAGTGGTAGAGTGCTTGCCTAGCATGTATGAAGACCCGGGTTCAATTCCTTGGTACCATATACATAGAAAAAGCTGGAAGTGGTGCTGTGGCTAAAGTGGCAGAGTGCTAGCCTTGAGAAAAACCCAAGGACAATGCTCAGGCCCTGAGACAAGAAGTAATGTGAAAACCTTTCAGTTCAAATACTTATATTAGGGGAAATATAACAATATAATATAGCATATACAATTACATTTGTATATGTTTTACATATAAACACTTATGAATGCACATTGTGTGCATATGTATTTTCTGTGTGTAATATACATGTGTGTAGTAGGAAAATAGGTGTGTTAATACACATGTACTTCTTATCTTAAAATATTTTCAATACTACAATCATTTTTGAAGGTCAGGCAATTAATATATTGAGATACATTTGTTTTACATAAAATTTCTCCAATATTATTATCACAAGGGGATATTGATTTTTATTGAATGAATTTTCCGTATCTTTTAAGATATTCCTAGGACTTTATAATACTGTTTCAGTATCTTTACTCATTTTGATCAGTTCGAATTCTGTTTGTTTCTCTACTGTTTTCTTTTTCTCTTTCTCTCTCTTTTTTCTAATACTGGAAATACGAACTTCCATTTGTTAGGAAAGTATGCCACAATTTGAACAGATCCCAAATAGAGCTTTTTGTTGTTAAGATTAAAGTGTCACTAACATTGTCCACACCTGCTTTAAAATCATTACTTTTCCTATGGAGCAACTGAGGTTATATGTGTGTCACACAAGCTCATTTTGTTCAGGTTTTCTGTTTTTCCATGATTTGATATTACTACGGTGTATTGGGAAATTATTTTTCTATGGCATCAAATTACTTGGCACTAAATTATTCTTTCCAATAATTTCTAATGACACCTTGAAATATTTTTTGACGTATCCACATATTAATAGTGTTAAAGAACAAAATGATGTTGACATTGTATTATCATTTTATAGAGTTACAAGCTGGTCTCTTCCTCTCAGGTCATGCACTGCTTCAACCTAAATTCACCCCACTACTCCAAAAAGCATATAAGTATTTACGTTTCTCTATCAAAAACATTGCTTCTTTAATTTTTGCAGAGTTGAGTTAATCATTATGTAATGATAAACTTTACAGAGGTAGCTTACATTTACTAATTATTAATTATATGTCAGAGGTACCAAGTATCAATTTTACCATGCTACAAGCAGTAATTTAACCTGAATTCTAAACCAAACTTACTAAATCACTCTCATAATATTTGAGACCCCCCCAATCTGTGTTTAATAAACTTATCGGTTAATGGTATGGGATACTAAAGTTGGAGAAGCACAATATTATAGCAACAAATCCTAATATTTCCAATTATATTAAACTAAAAATATTAGTCCATAAATGACTAACCATTTGACAAAAATTAAATTTTATTCATATAATAGGTATCACAAATATAAGCACACAAATGTATGAAAGCACTATGCTTAGTATAATGGGTTAAGGATTCTAAATTAATTTTGTAGCAACTCAGTACATTTAAAGAAGAATTAAATGACATTTTATATCTTCTGAAACTATGCAGGGAGTCTTGATGGAGTGAAAGAACCAACAGTTAGAAGAATTGTGCTACTGGAGGTAATTTACCATCAAGATGCAGCATTAAAAGCCAGCAGGAATTATAGAGAGCTTGTTGTATTTAAAATTTCCTACATTAGACCTACTGAGAAAATGCTAGTCTTTAGCTTACAGCTTGATTGCATGCTGGAGAGAAACAGCTTAATTGGACTTTTAAAGTACCAGAACAGGTAATACATTAAATTGAGTTCGTCAAACAAGGTGCCAATTAGCTTGTATTGTTCACTTTTAATTGTAAACAAGAAATCTTGGTCTGTTCAATGGACATGCAATCTTAATTGCCATTTAAAAAAATACAGTTCCAAACTCAGGCCTAAGATACAGATTTGGTGTCCGTGTGAGAAATTTGATAACTTTTATCTGTTAAATACAACTTTTTGTTTCAAGCACACTCCAAATAACCCCAATTATCAATCAGTATACAGATGTGAAAAGCATATTACAGACCCATATTTTAGAGCTAGAAATCTAGTAACAGTCCCAGCTCTTCTGATCATAAATGTTTACAGCATCCTGAGCATCCTATTCTAGTATTTATTATTTTTCTTATCATTGTGCATGTTTCTATACGAGTGTATAATGCTTCAAGGAAGACTGCAAAATAAAATTAGATTAAAAAGTGCATCAAACAAAAGAGTTTCTTCATGACAAAGAACATAGATAGCAAGATAAATAGAAAACCTACAGAAGAAAATCTTTACTGTGAATTTTACAAAGGCTTCATATCTAAAATATACTCAGAGCTTAAAAAATTAACCTCCCTAAAAACAAATCCATAAAGGCACAACAATCCAATTAATAAACAGGCTAAAGACTTAAAGAAAGACTTCTTAGAAGAAGTAAGAGTATCCAATGAAGAAATCACATGGAGAAATATTCAACATTTGTGAACATAAAAGAAATGCAAATCAAAACAACCTTGAGATTCTACCATGTCCCAGTTAGAATGGCATTTATCAAGCAAATTAACAATAACAGGTCCTGGCAGGAATGTGGCCTAAAGAGACAGCTGTTGGTAGAATGTAAAGGTCTTCAACAACTCTGGAAAGCAGTATGATGGTTCCTCAAAAGGCTAAATATAGAGCTTCCCAATGACCAATCACCCACACACCTGGGCATCTATCCAACAGATCACAAACCATGCTACACTAAAGCCACCAGCGTGACCATGTTTATTGCGGCATTGTGTACCATAGCTAAGATGTGTTATCAACCCGGATTACCCCTCCATGGATGAATGGAGGGACACACACACACACACACACACACACACACACACTCACACACTCACACACTGGAATTCTATGCTTCCATTGGAAAGAATGATATTGCCCCCATTTGAAGATGTGATATTTATACACAATGGAATTCTATGCTGCCATCAGAAAAAATGACATCATCCCATTTGTAAGGAGATGGAAAGACTTAGAAAAAAAATCATATTAAATGAAGTAAGCCATACCCAAAGGGACAGGCTCAATGGCTTCCCTCATCTGTCATAATTAGTACAAACCTTGGACTCTCCTAGCATGGGACTATAGCTCAAAACCTAGATACATAAAGCCATATATGATGAGGCTAACTGAAAGGATCTTCAGGATGTGTAGTTTTTTGTTGTTTTTTTTTTGGTCAGTCATGGGGCTTGGACTCTGGGTCAGGGTACTGTCCTGGAGCTTTTCATCTCAATGCTACCACTCTGCTTCTTGAGCCAAACGTCACTTCCAATCTTCAGGATGTGGAAACAACAGATGTGTATTATGTGATTGTTGTTCTTAATGTACTATGTTATTTTCCTTCTCTTTTGTTGCCCTTTGGTTATTCTCATATTGTTACAGTATCTGATTTTGTTACTTAGTATATTTGTGTATACCTTTATTTGTTTATTTGAAATAGGAGAGGAATGGGAGGAAACAAGATGACTGGGAGGGGGTTGGAGGAGGGAAATGGAGAAAAAACATGAGAAGGGATATCAACGTGTGAGAAGTGATGCACCCTCTGTCTGGTAAATGTAACCATGGCCCCTCTATACATTACAATAAAAAAAGAAATAAAAAAAGAAATGGAAAGACTGGGAAAAATTTTTTACTAAATGATGTAATCCAGACCCAGAGAAACATAGGCTGCATGGTTTTCTTCATATACATTTGTAAACATTTATGAGCTATTACTTGGCAAAATATATGAGAAAATTTTCCATTCATTAACAAGGAAACAAGAACCTTTAGTTGCCTTGCAATCTAAATTTGCCAGGCAAAAATAAGAATCAAAATGTTTTATAGCCTGAACCTAATAACTGAGCAGCTGAATACTGAATTTTTATTTTACCATCTTATTGTTTTAAGTGATAAATTAAAGTATTATTACTGATAATAAATATTTTAAAGTATCGTTTATTTTGTTTACCTCTATATCTCTTGTAAATCAATGACTTAATCCATTTATCTTTTCTCATCTTTGATAAATGTCGGTTTGTGCCAACATTCTCAGTATCTGATTAAGGTATATGTTTTACTCATCATTGAAACCAAGAAATGGTGTCTGATGTATAATGATTTTGGCTAGAATTCCTTTCCCAATCATAAGACATGGATAAACTAAGTTCTGTATTTTTCTATTGGAATTTCATCTTGATTCAATTGCAAATAAACAACATAAAAATAGTCTTCCCTTCTAAAGCCTCAGTTTTCCATACTGTTGAGACCATGTGGTAAAAGAATACTTCTTTTGAGAATTGTATAACATTTTAGGGGGAAAAAGGATGCTGTTGAGGTTTGGATAGGCTTTGTCTTTCAGCGTTCATGTTGGGATCTTGAGTTTTCATTTGTTGGAAACTTGATCCTTGCTGTAGTAATTGAAAGACAGTGGAACTTGAAGAGCCAGGAGAGGAGCTCATAATACCAATCTTCTTCCCTCCTGTACAATGATAATGTATAATCATTTTTCTTCTGGCCAGTCCTGGGCTTGAGCTCCGGGCCTGAGCATTGTCCTTGGACTTTCTCAAGGTTAGAACCCTACCACTTGAACCTCAGTACCACTTCCAGCTTTTCTCTATGTATGTCATACCAAATAATCAAACCCGGGTTTTTGTGCATGCTAGGCAAGCACTCTACCACTAGGCCAAACTCCCAGATCCATATAATCATTCTTTAGGTCACCTTTCTTGTCTCCCTTGTTAGAGCTGAGCCAAGGCTTTCAAGACTCTCCAGAATTGTAAGCTACAGAAACCTTATCTCATTATGAGATTCTCAGAGACTCTGTTGTAGTAGGAGAGACTGTACAAATGTAAGCAATCAAATATACATAGATATCTAGAAGAAAGGAGAGCCCAGAGGCTGAATCCTAACTCTAACCTCAGTGCTAACTGTAACCCTAACTACGCAAATGTTTCTAGCTTGGAGGAAGTGGTTAAAGAGAGATAGATAAAGGAAATATAAACTGAGGCAGTAGGAAAGTTGTTTAAGAGGATGAGAAGGCAATACATTCGAGGAAAGATTAGAAATGTTGAATTACATTAACTGAGAACCCAATGATGAAATGCCATGGTGGCTTACTAAAACAAAAGTGGAGGTGTTACCACAGTCTGGATGAAATGCAGAGTGAACATGATAGGATTAGGGAGAAAATGAGAGAAGGCTGAGCACAATATACTCTGAAGCATTTTTAAAAGTAGTTGAGATTTGCCGCAGACCACATGAAGAATATTTGGTTAGGAAAGCCAGATATTATAAGAAGAGTAATTGCGTGATTCAAGCCATAGGATCTATCATCTGGCGAGCAAAGTTAATTTTTATGCAGAATAGGAAGAATTTATAAAATGTCAGGGTAGAATAATAAAGAACTTCCAAGACAATTGTAGATATGAAGAGGTTCATTTGTTTTTTCTTCTTTTTAAATATCTTGACAAGACAGAAGAGCATCTGAAAGGAAACTTCTTTTTCTCCCACACAAATAAAGTGCTTCCTCAAAATAATTGTCCATCAGGATCTTTTGTCTCCCTATTTATTTAGTTTACTGTTCCATTAGCATAGCTAATGGAAACACTGTCAGTTCATGCCATTCTTATCCAAGAGTCTCTTGATTCTTTATAAAAAGGCTATAGCAAGACTATTTCTGTGATATGAACTTTATGCTATTGATATATTTGAGGCTATTAACCAGATGAAAGGATACATAGAATATTGCAAAAAATAGTTTCTACTGACATGGTTGGTGATAGAAGCTTTCCCTGCCTCTGTTTTTGTTTCAGCTGCTGAGTTTATGTTGCAAATCAAAATTAGAATGTAACTATTGAATTTTCAAGAAATAACAGCCCAGAAACATGTTGTATTTTTTCAAGGCACAGTAGGCAAAATTAGTAAGCAACATTAGACAAATGGGATTACATTGAACTTAAAGCATTTGCAAAACAAGGAAACAATTAGCAGAAAACACTGGGGAGTACAGGATAAATATTGCAAAGTAGACATCTTACGAAGGGTATATTCTGGAACTCCCAAGCTATCAGTGAAAAAATGATGACGATGATGATAATGATGATGATGATGATAACTACTTGAGGAAGTAATAGCCAATAAACATCAATAGACAATTGCAGACTTGTAAATGATTATCAGATATATGGAAAGGTGTTCTAGATCACTAATTACTAGGGAACTGCAAATTAAATTGATTCCCTCTCAGGAAGAATGGTTTTATCTAAAACATAAAAGAGAGAAAATTATGAGATGAATGGGAAAGAAAATACATTTTTATATGCTGGAAGTGGAAATATACATTAGTATAGCTGTAGTGTAAATCCCTCAAAAAACTGAAAAATTGCACTAACATATGGCCCAGCCTTCCTTTTCTGGGTCTAGATCCAAAGGAAATGAGATCTGTATTTGGAAGAGACATCTGTACTTCTGAACTTATTACACCACTATTCACAATAGCCCAAAATTAAAAACAACTTTAATGTCTAGCATCTGATGAATAGATGAAGAAAATCCAACATATGTACACTTTAAAATTGTCCTCTGTCTTAAAAGTTAGGGAAGTGTCAAGCTATGGTGAGGCAGTATTAGCTTGCTTGTATATCATGTTCAAGGCCTTGATGGGAGGGGGGAAAAGAATCTCATCATTTGCGGAAACATGCATAGAACTAAGTAGGTTAAGCTAGTAATAAAAAAGAAGTGCAGGATCACACTTAGACATTGAATATAACATGTTCACTTTGTAACCTGATGCATGGAGAGTAGAAGATGGGAGAGGGGCATCAATTGAGGCTATTTACTTTATAAACTTTACCAATTTAAGTTTACCAACTTAAATGGTAATCTCCAAATTATAGTCATAGAAATATCCATGAAAATGCATGGCTCTCTATATAGACACAATAGTCCATCAAACTTGTCACAAAAAATAAAATCATCATGTATGTTGTGCAAAAATGATCCTAGAAATTAGATTTCACTAGATTTATGGTAAGTCAGGTATTTCTGTAATATACATTTCACAGTAGTGTTTCATGGGGGAAAATAAAAGAAGTCAGAAAATAAACCAAGAATCATTTTCTGAATTCTATTCCTTTTATGTTTGTGCAGTTCTCATCTTCTGAAGAAAAGTGAACAAGATATAATATCTTGGTGCAAGAAGAAAAATCTTAAATTATGAGTCTTCAAAATACTCCCCAAAGTGCTTCTCTTTATCTATTTGATAGTCTGAAGATTTTTAAGTAATTCCTCTTCAAGACACTCATTTTAATAGCATATCTGCTGCCTTGCATCTCATTTATAGAGACAATATTTTCCTTCAAATATTAGTCCCTTCTCTTTTACAATGACCTAAGACTAGCTCTAACCAGGTATGGGTGGCTCCACCTATAATCCTACTTAGTCAGGAAGGTGAAATCTGAAGATCAAGATTTCAAAGCCAGTCAGAACAGAAAAATTTCCATGAGACACATTGCCAGTTAACAAACAAAATTCTGAAAATATACGTGTGAGTCAAGTATTAGAACACCAGGTTTGAACAATAAAAGCTGGGGACAGTACCCATGTCCTGATATTAAAAATGATAATTTGAGAGAAAACAAAACAAATCAAGTATATGGACATCTGACATGCCCTGATTTTTACAATAGTAAGAAAAACTTTCTTTTACTAAAAGCCAGGTTCCACACTGACATTGACTCCTGCCTTTACAAAGATTTGCCTTTGAACTTCTTTCTTTAAACTTCAATGTCCCGACCATATTAGTTAGTCTCTGAAGCATGTTGTTGGGCCTTGCTTAGTTAAAAATATAACTGCCACTAGACATCTTGCCGACACTGCTTCATTTCTAAAATGAATATAACCCAACCTAGGAAAACAAAAAGTTCAATTCTCAATGAGATGTACTAATTTTCTCTCCTACCATTTCCTTTCTGAAAGGGAATAAACTTTAAAAAATTCCTTATTTTTTATTTTAATTTTATTATCAGGGTAATATAGAGGGGTCACAGTTACATTAGAAGGTAGTGAGTACATTAATTTTGGAACATTGTTACCCCTTCCCACCTTTTCTTTTTAAATATTAATAATATAAGACATATGTTTCTCTACTGTGGTCTGCTAAAGATTTGCTTATTATTGTAAACGATAGCCTACTATTCTCAGAAGTACTAACAGTCTTAGAGACATGGTTAGGCCACATATTTCTAAATAATCAGTTATTTTTCCAATCAAGAAAATGAAAAAAAATTCCTTATTATCTGTATTAGTAATATCAATATTTTGGACTCTATTCAAAGAGTGAAATAACACTGTACAAAGGAAAACAAAGATTTTACATCCATATATACATACATTTAAAGCAAAAGTGAAAAATGACTATCAGCCTTAGTATAGTCAGTAATAAAAGGTCTTCAGCCTCTCACAAAAATAAATAAGGTGGGGGGGAGGGAAATGGGGACCAAGACATGTGAAAGGGTATCAATGTATGGGAATTAATGCACCATCTATCTGGCAAATATCATGTAACCCTCCTATTAATTACAATAAAATATATGAAAAAAATAAATAAGTAAAAACACAACTATCTCTTTGTACACATGCTCATCATTTTTTCCTCCAATTTAATCCTAAAATGACCTGGTAAATTCTATGCCATTGCTTTCCTCTCTCCTTCCTACCATCCTATCTTAATATCACTAGTCATTCCACTTTACATGTCTTCTAATATGCCCTGTGAATGCTTTAAAATAAGCTTTATCAAACTAAACAAGTCCAATAACCTTCTAAAAAATTATTCTTCCCTTCTGCTTCTTAACTCAGTAAAAGGCATCACCATTTCCTAGAGTTATTGTCTTTTCTTTCTGAGCCTCACACTAAGCCTGGCTCTGTATCCTATTGATTCTGTCGACTAAATATGTCTGCCTTAGTCCTCATGGTAACCTATTAATCCACCTTCTCTTGGCTGGACCACTGAATGATTTCCTAAATGACCCTACCATGTAAGAGTCTAATTAATTATTGAAGAAAAAGAACATTATTTCTTTCTAATTTCTTCTTCACAGTACATTTCCAAGAAACACTTTTCAGGCAAAGAATAGATATAACGGAATGAAATGTTCTTTTTTCACAACACCCTTCTCCTTCATGTTTATCAAAGAAAAGTATTATAGTGCAATGTATAATTTCATTTAATGTTCCTTGCAACGTAAGAAGAATTATCACTGGGCTTCTGTTCTGGGCATTATAACTCCATGTCTCCAATCAGTTTTGTATAAGCATCAGGGATGAGATCAGTTAAAGAAAGTGTAAATCATTGCTAAGATCATTTCCAGACTAAAGTTACCAAACTGGTTAACTCAGAATAATTAAATGGTGAAAATGCTGGTTCTTTACTTATATTTAATGTTTTTCTTTTGGTAGGTGGAAAGGAAGAACTGAACTGAACTATGTAGCCTTTATTCTGGCCCCAAACTAATGATCTTCAATCTTAGCCACCAAATTTTTGGGATCATAGGCATGTACCTGGAGCCCAGTTCTCTCAATTTTATATATTCCCCATTTAAAATCATTGTATACTTAATTTGTTATAATGTCCTATAAACCACTTGGAAAATCTTACCTTGTGATGATTTCTTATAAATCAATTGGAAAATCAGGAAATTGGTGCTTAACTTCAATAAAAATAACTGGACATTGTAAATTATTTCCAAATTTGAAATTTTTGGAGTATGAAAAATGGAGAATTCCACACCATGAAATTTTGATTCATGTCTAAAATAGTTTAAAATTGCTGTAGGCCATGTGATGACATGAATACATAATAAAACGAATTTCACTTTGATTGGTCTTCCCTAAGACACTGCAATATGCGTATGTGTACATGGAAATCATCTTTCTAATGGTATATTCTACATAGAACACTGGAACAGGTTTTTTTTGCTTTCTTTCATATGTTCTTGGCATAAAGAATTCAATTTTTTTTATAACACTCATTCAATGTGTTCCCATATTCATAGTTGATTGCAAGGACTCCTTTGGAGGCAAGTGTTCTGCCATTTCAGTCACAGCCCTAGCTCTTTTGTTTTTCACTTGTGCTTTTGATATAGGGTGCTACAAACATTGGAATAGCTTTGAACCACTATCCTTCTTCCTCTGTTTCCAGGGTAGCTATAATTTACAGTCATGTGCCACCATGCCCAGGTAATTTATTATTTTTTAAATTGATTTTGTGTCTTAATTGTGCCAGCAGCTTTCTGTGTAAAGTAGGCTCTCCTGCAGCCATCAGTCCTCTTGTCTGTACCTCCTCAGTGTTGGGATTTCAGGCAGTGTTGGGATTTCAGACAGACTGGCTAACATAAATCCCTTACATCTCTCTTTAAATAACTAGCAGCAGATGTCCTTGCTTAAAGTACTACATTTTTGAGGTGTAATTTTAATGTAATTCATGTAAGTGGGTATGCTTGCATTATATGTGGTCTAAAAAGACTATCACATCACTGTAAATTGTTCCTGTCATCCCTCATTATCTTCAACCTGATTTTCCCACTTCCTAAGCCTAGTCTCAGTGACAGAAGATATTACAGCTCTACCTTAACCTCCAGCACTTGATAAGTTGACTTGTGATTATACATCGAATTCCAAACACATTTAATTTCCATTAGATAGAAATTAACAATTATTATTTTTAATTTGTTAGTATCAATATTAGTCATATTGGCATGCTGATTTCATGTGATTCTTTTTTGTTATTCATTACCAGTGCCCCATGCCTCTGAGTAGTGGGTGGCCTTTTGACAGAAAACTTTTATTTTGCTTGGTCATGATATCCACAACGCATGACCAAATGTCGGACCTTGAGTGTCTAGTCTATACCTCTTAAGTGAATAATATTTTTAAAATATAAAACATGAAAATAGGTCAATCATGAGAGAACAGGGAGAATATGAATACTTTTTTCCTGTCTTTACCTTGAAAATACTGTATTTCATTTTATTTGTTCTGACATAATAAATCTTGTACACTGACATTTCCCTTTCTTGTGCATACTTTTCTTTTCCCCTGCTGTCTAGGATCCAGTAGGACCAGTACATTCAAATTTAATTCATGAGGTACCTCATCTCCATATGCTCAGACAGTCCATGAAATATGACTTGTTTAGTTTACACAGACACTCTGATAAACTAATCTGACTAAAAGACCAAAATAAAATCTTAGTACAAAGTCTACAAGGTAAGATGAAATAATTCAAAATATAAAAATACTTAATGTCTGCTTTTTGAATCTCAGCATAAATTATTTCTAGGAAAAAATATATTTGCCTTACTACTCTAAATAATACCCTATGCTTTCTAATGTATTTAAAAATGGAAAGGACTCATAAACACTAACTTATCAATTAAAATGCTAACTCTGGAGTGATGTTCTCATATATTTTGAAGAGTTCTTCTAAAATATCCATAGAGTTTCAAGAGATTCTATGATGAAACTGAAAATTCTTCCAATTTGGAACCAACTGAAAGATCATTTAATTTGAGACATATTTATTATTCAATTTTATTTATTTCAAATTTTATTTATTTCAATTCTATTATTCAATAAATTGTACAATTTGTTAAATTTTTACTTTAAAAATATGGGTTAGGGGAGAGCAACCCTACAAAAATAGTGGCCTGTGATGTCTATGTAAGAAATATTTATTACTTGCTTCTTAATCAACTATGCAGATTATATACTTCTCTCTCCTATTAGCACAAGTGTAATACTTTCTTAAAGGCCACTGGTGCAGGTACATATTTTGAAGCACCCATGTTTTTTCTTTTATTTTGTCATTTTTATATTATATATTTTTATCAATGCCAGATCCATAGTCAGAAGTCTTATGGCTTATTGTTCACTGGTTGCACTTAACAAAATGTCTAGGAAAATTGCACACTTGAAATCTTGCCTCACCTGACAGACTGTATTCCATCTGGTTTACAAAGTAGGAGTTGTGGAAAAATGCCAGTGCTCACTGCTTCTGTCCAAGCAACTCATGGATTTCTTTCATCATCAGCTAGTTTGGGTAACTTTTTAAGAGCCCCTGGAAATGCATTGTTATCCTTAGAATTCCCCAAGTGATTCTAGTGGAGTGGAAAGTCTGTTAGTCCCTATAACAAGCCTATTAAATTAATTAAGGTAATAAGTGTCAAGACATCTGCACCTTTCATGTGAAGGAGATTAATCAGTGTGACCTCCCAGCTGGAAGTATCTTTAGTGTGAAGCCACCTGGAACACAAAGAATGTCTTGGATCAATGGAGGCACTAAACAGTCAGAGCAAAGGTAAGTATGCTAGCAGTCATACATTTAGATACTTGCTATGCATTGGTGTCCTTTTCTTGCTAGCCTAAATACTTATAAAAGGCTTATATTAAATAACTAGCAGATGTTGTTCTGAACACTTTCCAACTAACAGTACAGCAAGTGAATATAAAAATATAAGCAAGGAAAAGAAAAAGTAAATTGTCAAAATGAACTCACAGAAAGCTATGGTTATTATTTCGAGCAACCTGGCTAGCTCTCCTGAGCAACTGTTCTACTGAGAACAGCTGAAATTTCTAATATACGCATCTACTGCTATAAATGGCCATATTAGTACTGTTTTAGCTGCACATGATGACATTTTAAATTTCTGTATGTTTTCATAATTATTCAAGTCAGTGAATTTCTTCAGCTCCCCTTAAGAAATTTCTTTCTGAGTCTTGAGTTATTCCAAAGTATATTTTTTTCATCTTCTAAGACTTTAGAAATTTTTGAATGATAAAATTTTTAAATTGTTTCATTCATTTTAATAAGGTGTCAGAAATTATGCAAAGTAAGATAGATTAAATAAAATGAAGGAAAAAATCTTTACCACAAGGAGGGTATATTTAAATATTAAAGACATGTATGTGGTAGATTTTGAGCTCTTTTTAGAACTTGAATTTTCTTACTAGAGTTACTGTGTGAAAGTGATTAGTTGCTAAATAGTCTTGATAGCATTTTCTTGGTTTTTTTTGGGGGGGGCTTGTTTTGTTTTTGTTTTTCATAGCTAGATAACAGGCATTAGCCATCACACCTGGCTACTGAATTTCTTGTAGGAACTAATGACATGCAGATTTTGGAGGAAATTTTGGTTGATAAAATTTTCTCCAAAATATCATTTATAATGTGTGTTCACATCTATGGAAACCCTGGCCTATCTAAGTTGGTATATAGAGTTAACCATCACACTGTCATGCTAATACAAGCAGTTGCACTCCTGTGAGAATAATGATATGGCTTCTACATAGTCACAAGAACTAAAATTTCCATCCTAGAAAAACTTTTTTTTGCTAAGACAAATGAAAAACATGGACCAGAAATAGAAATCTGTAGACTGTATAAAACTATTACTTTAATTCAAGAGAAGAGGGATAAATAATTGAAGGAGAGTTGATAAAAGAATAAACGCAGAGGTAGTGAAGCATAGCAGGGATGGGAGGTTGTTCTTTTGTTTTGTTTTGTTTTGCCAGTCCTGGGGCTTGAATTCAGGGCCTGAGCACTGTCCTGTCCTTGGGCTTTTTCCTCAAAGCTAGCACACTGCCATAAGCCTCAGCACCACTTCTGGCATTTTCTATGTGTGTGGTACTGAGGAATCAAACCCAGGTCTTTGTGCATGCTAAGCAAACACTCTACCACTAGGCCAAACTCCCAGCCAGAATAGCAGTTTATTATCATGTTTTGTATAACATATTAAGAGTGGTGAATAATTGGAATGATTTGAAATTTCATTTCATGTAGGTGATGTAAAGTATTTGTCATGCAGATAAATAAGAGAAGCAGATTTTACAACCCATTCTGAGCTCAGTGTCACTTATTTTTAAATCTTGGCAATATTTTTTAACATGATCTGACATAAGAAAAAGAAGAAAAATAAATTTGACCAGGAGTAAACCAGGTGGTTGGGTACAATAGCTAGAAATAAAAACTAATCACTAAAAAAATTAGCCACTTAAAATACGTAGACAACTTATATTCCTCTCAAAGATTAAAATTAACTAATTACAGCAAATTTTCCTCCATTATTTTTGAAATGAAAGGGTCTTTGTTCTGATCCTTCAAAAGATAATACAGTCTAGCCTTTATAGCTGTCTAAAATATAGTTGAGGGTTATTATTAGTCAACACATTAGACACATTGCTGCAGTCTGCATTTCTCATCAGAGACTATGAATAGTCTGTAAATGCAAAGTACAAAATTGTCATGAAAAAGAAGATTAATAAGGAAGGAGTGTCATTTACTTTCAAATCCACATGGCTCATCTTAAATTGAGCTCAAAAGTAGAGGCTTCACAGTATTTTAACAATGAAATGCATATTATTAATGGTGCCCTTTTTGAAAACCCTTTTCTACTTGGTCATATATTTTATTTTAATCCAATATTTGTGTTTAATAAAAAGCATATAAATATAAGCTCTAATAAGCATTTTTGATGGACTCAGCCTGAAATTTCTATAGTGAAAGGTACCTGAAATTATTTCCAACAGTGTTTACTAGTGAAAGATTGAATAGCCTCATATCCTTATTTTGTGATTTTTTTAAAGTAGATTTTGAAGTTTCTGGTTTAATTCATCTACTGAATTTCTTGTAGGCATCAATAACTTGCAGAATTTGGAGGAAGTTTGGGTTGATTAACCGGAAACATAGTCCACTAAAAATTGATCCTAAATGGATGGAGAGAGTGTCATGGTAATTCTATTTATCCCAAACTCACACACAGTTATGTACAATTCAATATTCAATAAAGAGAATCCTTTGAAAGTTTAGTTGCTGTTGTGTCCCCAATCATATCAATTTTAGTTTTCTTTAAATCCATAGCAAGAGATTTACTTGGATATACAGCTGCATAGGAACATTTATTTGGATGTATGAGTTCTTAAAAATGAGGACAAAAACATGACAGTGGGTATCACCCACTCCTTGACAAATGTAACTGTAACCATCCCTATATATTACCCCAACAATAAAAAAATAAAATGTGTACTGTCCATATCACTCTCTACAAGCTTAGTGTTTTGGCTGTTTCTTTTTTCCCACACATCTCCTCCCTTGCTTTGCTTTCTGGACAGAGTAACCTTAGCTAAGGTGAAATTATTTTTTTTGTCAGTGGGACAAGGTTATCATTTGTGCTGTCTCTGTGGTGAAGACTGCACCTCCTCAGAGATGACATTGACCTGTCAATAAGCCTGCATGCTCTTCCTGATTTCCTGGGACTTTAGAGAGGCTAAGAGATGGAGTGGCCTTGTGGTCAGGTAAGAACAGTCCATGTTAAGCTGGGAGAGCACAAGGAGGAATTCTTCATTTCCTTCCATTTGATTGCTCTGAAACACAGTAGTTCACACACCCCTATTGTGATTCATCCCAACGAGAACAACAGTTATACTAGCTATAAATCTTCAGTGGACACATTCTTTTTTTTACCCTATTTCCTGCCCCGCTTCCTCCCTGGGAACCTGTGGACTTTTAATACATATACTTTGCTTCAAGTTCTGTTTTCTAAGAAACTCTGACAAGGACAAAGAGGGTGAGCAATTCAAACACCTTGGAGTGTGCTGGTTGTTTCTAATGTTATGTACAGGTGAGCCAGGATCTTTGTTCAACCCTTTCTGAGTTGAAATGTGCTCCGATAGCTAAAAGGCTTAGAAGAATTGAAAACACAAATCTTTGAGAATGTCAGATTTCAACATTAGTTGACTTCACAGCCTCTCCAAGTCTCATGTAAAATTTAAAATATCGATTCCGAGTGAAGGAGAAATTGAAGGTGTGTGCGTGTAGAAATCGCTGAAAGGTTTACAGAACATTGAACTGACTCCCTTCAAGCACAACAGCATTTGGCCACCTGAAGCAGCCTGTCCACGTGGTCTAGAGAAGCTGTCACTCTTCCACATTAATCATCCTTAGTGACTTCACACATGGCAATTGGTGGGATTTCCTTGCATGCAACAAGCAGAATGTAAGGTTCTGTGGGACCCATGTGAATATTCATCCAAACTCCTTCACTACTCAGTTCCCACAGGAACTGTTCCTTGCTCTTCCATCGAAGTAAAACCAGCCTGTGAATAAAGAGTTGGAGCACCGTGAAAGTAACAGATCCAATGCCTACAAGAAAAATTATCCCATCTTTCAAAATGATGTCTTTAAAGAGAATGGGAAGCTATCTAAAAAGAAAAAAGAACCAAAGGATATCTCTTCTAAAATACTTGTTAGTTGAAATTTACCTTCTATTACTAGACTTAATGGAAACAGATTATATAAAATAATCTTAATTATAAAATGCTATTTAAGAACAATATGCATTCACATACCAATTCAGGCATATTAAAAGAATTTTTAAAACTATATAATGTGTGAATGTGTGAAATTTAAAATAAGGTTTTTGAGGCTAGGCTTAGTGGATCACAACTGTGTTCTAAGCTACTCAAGAGTCAGAGATTGCAAGGAAGATCAGGGTTATAGTTAGCCCAAGGGGAAAAGAAGTGACTGTGACCCTATCTGAGAAGAAAGCTTTGTGTGGCAAACTCAGTCAAATTGCAAAGGGACTTCAGAAGAGAGGGTTCAGTGAGGAAGTAGAGCACTTGTCTAGCAATTCTGAGGTTTGCAATTCCATCTTAGTACTGACCCACAAACAGCAATTTTGTACCAATCAAAGATATCTGGATAATTCAATAAATACTGATTTGTATATGACGAATTCATCATGGTACGTGGACAGTGTCTAAAGTTAGTTCCTTTGATACAGTAATTCTTAACTATATTACTTAAATTTCCAGAAATCTACTCATTTGGCAAACTGAAAAGTTACTCAGCTCTCACACATGTACTATAATATTTATAAGAAGAAACAATGCTCCTTTGAATGTTGCTGACACAAAGCCAATTTATCCAGAGGATTCCATGTTTTCTTTTTTTATATATTTTTATTTATTTTTTTGTAATTAGTAAAAGGGTTACATGATATTTGCCAGATAGAAGGTGCATTAATTCACATACATTGATACCCTTTCACATGACTTGGTATCCATTTCCCTCCCCCCCTACACCCCCCACCCGTCTTGGTTTTCCCCCCTTCCCTATCAAATTTCAAATATCCAAATACAAATAAATTCAATATATCAGATAACAAAGTGAAATTCCATGTTTTCTTAAGAGGAAATCTTTTAAAGTCATTCTGTTCACAATCTGTGTTTCCTTAATTTAGCACGATTAAAATTTCAAAAATTCAACAATAGAAATGTTCCACTGGATTTTTATAATTTTGATTGAAAAATTATATGATGCTTCAAAATTAATAGCAAAGCTGGGTACAATGCCTATAATCATACCTATAATCCTAGCTACTCAGGTGGCTGAGATTTAAGGGTGATAGGTATAAGCCAGCCTGGGCAGGAAAATCCATGGGACTCATTTCCACTAAACTACCAAAAAATCTGGAATTTTACATATGGCTCAATTGGCAAAGCACTAGTTTTGAGCAAAAATAGAAACTTGGGGACAATGTACAGGCTCTAAATTAAAGCCTCAGGAAGGGCACTAAATCAACAAAACAAAATAAGACAACGAAAATGGTGGCAAGTATGACGGAATTAGAAAAGCTTTCAGTGATATTATAGAACTCTTAATTTGGCATGTTGTAAAAATATCCTTAATATTCTCAAACATATGCTAAAGCTCATCAATACCATGTAGAAAATTTATCATGAATATTTCTATGATTTATTTCCATCACTAGAATTCTGAAATAGGATGAAGGAAGCTGTAGCTTGGCTTGTAACCAGATGTGAAAATGGCAATTAACCACTGTATTTTACATATATCGATATAATTATGTTCATACATTCCCTATGATTCCAGTCTATTAGAGTGTCTTAGCAGGAGCTCATTTTTTATGTACATGTTGTAGGTAATAATAAAGACAGAAGGAAAGAATGGATGTGATGTGACAATACATTTATTCTTTGGTCACTGAAAATTCTCATAATTTTGGTTTTTGTTGGAATAATTTCAAACTCATGAGATTAGAAAGTTAGGCAATCATTAAACTTGCCACTGAAGTGGCAAT
Source organism: Megascapheus bottae (assembly GCF_031878675.1). Lineage (NCBI taxonomy): Eukaryota > Metazoa > Chordata > Mammalia > Rodentia > Geomyidae > Megascapheus > Megascapheus bottae. The sequence goes on along the minus strand of NW_028327830.1, from coordinate 431,887 downwards.
ATGCTGAAAAGTAGCAAATTTTGCTTTTCCAAGCTTCCTGATGGCAGCATGCCTGTATATATCTCATGGTTCATTAACCAGATATACCCATCTGGATTTTAAAACACTATTTAGTGTTTTAAAGATATTCAAAAAAGAAAGATATCTCCCTTGCACCAGTGGTTCTTGAAGGCTGAATTTCTGGATGAATGTTGGCCAGATCCAAGGCTGCTGGATTAGATGGAGTAGATGACATTCAATGAAAATTGTGGCTGTCTCCTGCATCTACTGGCCTTGCACTAATCTTTGAATACAGGTTCTCTGACCAAATGACTATAAATGAAATGGTACATTTTTTTCCTTTTGACTAAAAAATAATTGGATTACTTTGGCAGCTTATCAGGAATTTATGCATTTTGTACTCTTCTTCTTTTTCCTATGATAAGACTAGGGAATTTATAAGCTATTTGTGTCTTAAGTACAAAATGATATAATATCCTTTTCTCCTTAAATTATTGTTGTGTGGGTCGGGAGTTTGGCCTAGTGGTTAAAGTGCTTGCCTAGCATGCATGAAGACCCGGGTTCGATTCCTCGGTACCACATACATAGAAAAAAAAAGCCAGAAGTGGTGCTGAGGCTCAAGTGGTAGAGCTCTAGCCTTGAGAAAGTCCAAGGACAGTGCTCAGACCCTGAGCTCAAGCCCAGGACTGACAAAAAAAATATTGTTGTTGTTGCTACTGTTTCTGATTTTTGGGTTTGGGTTTTGTTTTTGATTGTTATTTTGGTTTTTCAGTGGTAAATATTGAGGATAGGGCCTTGAATATGCTATAGAAGCAATATACTACCCTGCTCTTTGTTTGCTCTTTGTTTGGTACATTCTTTTTGAGACAGGCTCAATCCCTCTTTCCCTAGAGGTCTTCAAACTGATTATCATCTTACTTTCACCTCCCAAATAGTTGGGTTATAGGTTTGCACTACCACTTCTCATGATACTTACATTATGTTGCTGCTGCTGTTGTTGCTTTATTAATAACATTCCCTTCTCATCAATTCTGAAGACAAAAAGTAATATTTCTTACTTGCTATATTCAATTATTTCATTGAACACGGTCTTATTAATTCTCAGTAGACCAGGCACTGTAGTTCTATTGTCAGTGGGAATCTAAATTTCAAATTTTCACTCTACTTACCCCAGATTTTTTTCATATATTTTTATTGTAATTAATAGAAGGATTACATTATATTCACCAGATAGAAGGTATATTACTTCACATACATTGATACCCTTTCTCATGTCTTGGTCCCCATTTTATCAGAGATCTTCCTTAGACATTGCTTTATTTCTCTAATATTTTACATTTGAAGCACTATCAGAAATCTCACATTAACATTCTCATTTTCTGTGGAAATAGAGGACAACTTTTTCATAAACGTATATTAAAAGGGCTTTTCTCTTCCTGGATTATGTAGTGTTCACTTTACAATTGCTCATAAAGCATGCTTACATTGAATGGATGTTGCCTAGCAAGAATAGACACTTGAATCAAGGTCAAGGTGGAGGCATTTCAATTTGCAAGTTAACGAGAGGGCTTGAATGTCAGCCTTGCATGTCTGAGGCAACCAAGGTTTATGTTAATCCTTCAAAACTGCAGAGGATTGAAAGCAAAATTGCTTGATATTTAAAAATTCTCAAAAGAATTATAATATCTACTGTCAGTGAGGTGTTCCTCATTTACTCAGATTGATACATAATGTTCTGTATAGTCTGCCTTTGTCACAGGAAGGCAAAATTCTGGTTAAGAATTTTCATAGTCCATCCTGTGAGTCCAATGAGAAATCACACTAAAAATCTGTCATTTCCTTGTACTGTCCATGAGATTGGTTTAAAGTATGTTAAAAGCACCACACGATTTCCACAGGTGTGTCAGGGTCACTGTGTATTTCCTTTTCCCTTTATTGTCTTTAAATCAGTCATGAGAATATTTGCTAACCATATCCTCTCCAGTCAGCTTACTCTTTGCATTCAACATAATGTTCCCAAGTCGTACGGGCAGATGTCATTTTCAGGTATTTTGAATTAGAATTCAAAATAGATTGGAGTATTAGTAAATTTGTATCTAAATTATCATTAGCCCATTAACAGTTTGACTGCATGAATTTGTGTGACATTTTGCAAAACAACTGTTAGGAAATGTCCAGTTCAGTCTACTTCACAGAATCACCTTTTATAAGTATGAACTACAGTTATGGATTTATTAAGAACTCGATAACAAGGCCAACTATGGTGATGCCTCTCTGTATAACATACTTGTAAAACAGACATAAGAAGCCCAAACGTCTGAGGTCAGGCTGGGTCAATTCATTAATAATATATGTCTCAAGCCAAAAGTGCTCAAGCATGCCCGCCATCCTAGTTGAGAAAGGTAAGAGGACTTTTGTTCAAGGCCAGCTCTGGAAAATATACAGAAACCTACACAAGAATACTAGTTTTCATCAGTACCATAAACTGGTCAACAAACAAAGAAGGTTTCATTGCTAACATAAAACGTCCTCTTTAGGTTTAGATATAATTTGTTGACTTTAAAGTACCCATGTCAGGAAATAATTGCTTATATTACAAAGGAAAGTAAAGGAAAAAATATATCTATAAAGACTGTTTATAATAAATTATGCTGCAAATGCTTTACATAGACTTTCAAAATTTTGCTCCAGAAAGTGCTTCACGGGGTTTGGATTTCATGATCAAGTAGGTCTGAGCTATGTCAGAGAATTCCTCTCAGATATTTAATGATCAAAATCTGACATTTGACAGCAATGATAAGTTCTGTATAAAGACATTTCCTGAGCTTAACCCGGCAATACCCAACTTTTTTTCTTGCTAGTCCTGAGGCTTGACTCAGAGATAGGCACAGTGCTTAAGCTTTCTCAAGGCTTTTTCTGTGTATGTGGTGCCAAGGAATCAAACCCAAAGCTTCATGTATGCTAGGCATGAACTCTACCTCTAATCCACATTCCCAGCTTCTTCCCCAAACTTTTTTTTGAACAGAATCTTAATTAGTGATTGACTCAACAGAAATTACTTTTTTTATACATGCCTTTACCAATCTTGTATCATATTTTGGTTAACTTTTCTTCTACTTAATTCAATTGTGTTCTACATAAAGATGGTAGTAAAAGTCTGTAGCATCCATTGTTGAATGTAGAATAAGCCAATTTAACTTCTGTGAGACAGGAAGTGATGATCGTGAATAAAATTTAAAAAATCAAACTATTTTATCTGTCATCCTAACTATGCAAGTGGAAGAAACAGAAAACTCATGATCCAGACAAAGTATAAGGAGGTCTAAACCAAATACAAACCACAGCAGTGGTATATGCTGATATTCTTACCTATATGGGTTGTAGATATAGGAAAATCATTGCAGTACAACGGTTGCTTGTGTAAATAGAATAAGACTCAATTTCAAAACACAAAAGAGCTGAGGAATAGCTTTCTAGGTGAGTCTGAGTTCAATTCTCAGTAAAAATATAACAAAATAAAACAACCCCAAACCCTCATTTTGATAGAAATAATGTATAAGACACATAGGATCCTTAAAATTTTGATAAACATGACACAGAGCAACCTTTAAGAGATTAAAAAAAATCTTTCACCAAGATGACGTTCTTCCTTTCAGTCTGTCTATGATAGCTCTTTCCACAGGAAGCACTAAATTAGAAAAGAATCTTTTGAATAGTATGAATTTTTAAGAATTAAATAAGATACCTTGCTTTCAAATTAAGCATTGGAATTTCATGTTATGCTCTTAGACTGAAAATATTCCTTTGAAAAACTGTGAGATTTTCACTATTTCCTAGAAAACAGAGTGCATATAACATTCCATCAGTCAATTATTTGAAATAAAACCTAGAATGGAAAGGCAAAGGAAAAAAAGCTTTTCAACTTTTGATAAAAGAGGAGAGAACTTATGGGAAAATAAAAGTCTGGTTTTACCTGTCACTAATAGAAAAACAAAAGGCAGAGTAAAAATGGAGAAATTTAGTTTCAGTGTAAGAGAGCTTTGTAACTTTTTGAATTATGAGAAATAAAGCAGCTTTAAGAGTTTATCTCTGCTTTCATCTCTTTGCTCCTTTTAGTTTTATTTTGCTTTTGTTCCTGGTATTGCACCCTGCAAAGAACTGAAGCTCTGTCCAGAGTGTTGAATTAGGGATCTCAAAAGCAGGAGCATGATTCTACAAAAACAGCCCTTTAGACATGTCAGTTTTATTAGGGCAAGCCTATTTGCAGGTAACAGAGCTAGCACCAAAAAATCAGGAGTGCCACATAGCTCCGCAATGAGGGAAAATAAAATTGTAGGAGATTAAGATTTATAGACAAACAATTTTCTCCCCGATTTGTGTTGTATTTCTTGAGCTCTACTATTGTCTGTGTAGTTGCAGGTAATTTCAGCCACAGATTTATGTCTTCATCTAATTTAAACTTATGCCTTCATAAAATGTCCACTGGCTTCATCTCCACTTCTTTAAGAACAAGTAGATTAAAAATAGTTTCTTTCTCAAAATGCATATGTATTTATGACTCCTGTCATCCACAGGGAGAAAAGTATTCTTAACTAAACTCACTGGGATAATATATAATCAATCCTTGAACAGGAATTCTATTTTTCCCTTTGGATTATTTGAAACCATATGGGACAACTGAAATAGGTTTTTGAGTAAGAAAAATCCTGGACATGGGGAGGCTCTGTCTCATCTTTTAGCCTTCCTTGTCCTTTGTAAAATGGCTGGAGCTGAGGGTTGTATGGCCCTCTCTATCTCTGATATACCATGGCCCCTAAAATGATGCTTGCCAGAACAAGTCCTCAGCCAAGGGATATTATACTCAAGATACATGTGCCTAAAACATCACTGAGATCTCAACAAAACAAATTTTTCAAATGAATTGTAACTCAGGAATATCATTCTCCTCTGACTCAAACCCTTCATGTGTGGGAATGCACGCGCATGTGCATGTGTGTGCACGAGCACACACACAAACACACGTACACATACAAACACACACAGAGGCACACACACATCACAGACAGAAAAAACAATGAAACAAAGAACCACAAGGAGTGAAAGCTAGATAACGCAAACTGGACACTTAAAGATCATGATTATCACATGGGGAGAGGGAACTGGGAAAGAAGAAACGAAACAAGGTGACTTTTACCAGTGTGGATTTTTATGGAAGCTATCCCAAAGTACCTTAAACTCTTAAAAGCTTATTATGATTTCCTATCATTCTCAATTCCACAGGTCAAACTCAACAACCCGTGCTCCTCTTACAGAAAATATTTCCATGTCTTTTTCATTTGCACAAGAGCCACACTTATCCATTTATGTTTTATAATGGATATCCCAAACTTTAGCACATGTAAACTGTTTAGTTGTCTGGACCTGAATAGCACTTGATGAAACAAATCTGACAGATGTCTGCAAAATATTGTTGCATCCACTTTTTCATGAGCGTATATGCAAAGAGAGAAATGTAAGCCTACATATCCATTGTAAGGCCCACCAACAAAATAGATTTTCAAATGATTTGATTGAAATGACATTTTATATTATTGATGTTATTATGTAATGCAATTATCATTCAATATGTATGTGATAATATTCTAAACTTTGTATATTTATGCATTTGTTTTCCTTATACCTTTGATTGTTTACTTATATGTTAATTCCCTGGCTCGAATTATTCATTTATCAATGATAAAATGAAAGCATAACAACCTGAAATAATTTGCATGAAATAGTCTCTACATAGCCAGACTATATGAATTTTAGATAATATCATTATATGCACTATTACCTATTTAATTACAAAAGTGCAACCTAGTAAAATAAGATTTGTGAAAGATACTCAATTAAGATTTCCAAGTGAATCAAGCTGACTGTAATGTGAAGAGAAAATAGGCCATCTTCCATAATGATATTGATTAATGAGGCCTTCTTTGGTTCTTTTTCAGGCTACTTCTGTGGTATCAGGAGAAAAACTAGTTTCACAGTTTGGGTTTTTTTTTCCCGATAATCAGTGTGATTAGTGTTTATCAATGTTATAAGGCCAATGTTTGGGGGGAAATTATACTATGAATTTCATAGCTATCTATGGACATAAAATGTTAGTTTACCTCTATTTATCACTGGCTATTTCAGCCTATTTTTTCATTTATTAGTAGTCTACATTGTACTTTTTTTGTTTCATCAAAATAGCTATCTTGGGTCAAATTATTGCTTGTTATTAATTTATTTGATCATGCATAGGTCTAAGAATATATCAAACAAAATTTGGAATGAGTAAATATCTTTTCCAGGTCAAAACACCTATGTGATCTTACATCAAGATAGCCATTTGTATGCAATGTTCAGCAATTCTGTGGTGGTCAACCTCTCTTTATCACATCATTGGTTTATGTCTATCATCTCTTTTCTTTCCAAAATAAATTATCTCAACTGCTGCAATTTTATATGCCTTCAAACTCTATGCAAAATATTGATAATAACTAAAATTTATCTTTACTTAATTCATGAGTTTATCCATTCATTCATTCAATTATTTCTTTATGGCATTATTTCTCACTGTAATTGTTGTTCTTTAACCTTCTAATTGTTTATTCATTCCTATATAAAATTTCATTTCTCCGCTTTGAGAACATTCCATTTTTCCTCTTTTGAATCTGTTATAGTTCATTAATATACATATCGATAAACGCTCATACATATGGAGAATTGAGAGAAGCTTTGTGACTTTCTGCTAAATTCCTTTTCTTTTATTAATTTTTTGACTTTTGATTGTAAGTTACTGAAATACAGTTCATAGTTCTTATCTCTATGCTACCTTCAGGCCCAAATTATCAATTATTCATTGACCATGTAATCAAATAAATCAATGCTAGTCTAGTCAAAAATAAAGTCAGTGCAATGGTCCAGAAAAAAGTAGGCATGACACAACTTGTATTAAATTTTTTCACTAACCCATAACATTGTGAACACTAATCAGACACAATTATCAACCTTAAGAATTGTAGTTTCAGTGAAAGCATAACTAAAAGAAACAACCTAACCCCTTTGACCCAAGACCATCATTGCTACAGAGAAGTAATGTGAAAACAAACATTACTTCTGGAAAAGATGATTGATCCTCATTCTTTTTCCACTCCCATGCCATGTACAAAGGATAATGATTGACATTGACCTTCATTTCGGCATATGCATGGAATTCTACCTGACCAACAGGAAATGTACAGAGAGGTGACTGATGCTAAAGCCCCTTATCCATCATAACTCTTTGGTACAGAGAATGAATGTAAGCTTCAGATAGCATGAGGAAAACAAGGCATGAGATGCTGACCGGAAACATTCCCAATTTTTGAGCTCAGTCGAATTTTAAGATTGTGAGGCAGCATTGATTTTCCATGTTAACCCTCTGCCTTTGCAGAATAATTTAATACATTAATATAGAAATCTGACTAATAAATACATTTGTAATTTAATTTTTTATTCACTGGTAAATCATCTATCAGAAACTCATTCTTCGCTGGAAAAACATCAATTTCCTCCCAGAAAAAGCTCCAAGAGCAATGTAAATGCATCTTCTACCAAATTATGTGTGCAGAGAGACTGAATGCCATGAGCAGCAATCAGCCAGTAGACAGAGAATCTTACATAATTGTACTTAATTCGAAAAGTAGCAGCAAGATCAATGACATTATACAAAATCTACCCATTATAACCACTCAATTTAGTTAGCTTCTACAGATGTGTACAATCATGTTCAGATTAACACAAAGGATTTTTTCCTTCGTTCACCCAGTTATATTTGTTACTGCCCCCTCATATCCTACAAAATCTAGTCCTACATAATAAACGTGTCTTTTTTTCCTGTTTCAAATGTAAGGTTTGATTCTCTATGATTCATATTAAATGAACAATTAAATTTGTACTTCTATTTTTGCCTGAATTAATTCTTCCAGCATATTCTTGAGCTTTCTCCATGCTAATTTGTCAGTATTATTCCCTTTTTATTTCTGAAGACCAAACCAAGAAATGAGTAGAATTTGGTGTCTTTCTTCATTGCCTGGTTTATTTTTCCAGGATTTTGTGAGTGAAGTCCGAACATAAATTCATATAGGAGTAGCTATGAGTTCAAATGCTTTTATTTCTCTTGAGCAACCACCAGGAAGTGAACGTGGGGCCCTATGGTAACAGCGTGTTTAGTATGAAATTAAAAATCTACTACATTATTCTAAAGTAGCTCTAATATTTTATATATCCGTCCATAGCATATGAAATTTGTAACTGCTTCAAAATTTTGCAAATATTTAATATAGTGCAAGTACACATTCTCTTTTAATTATTATTTACATTTTGTGCTAACTAAACAAAGGAGAGACATGTGTATGTATATTCCTATTGTCCTCATTCACATTCTTTTGCATAGTCTCTCTTTAAATTTACATGTTCATAATGTACTTGCTCCCTCTCTCAGTGCCAGAATTCTGTAGGAAGCTTTCAATTTAAGATCCTACTCATTTTTTCTGTAAGTTTTATGACACATACTCTTCGTCCTGAAGGTATTGATCAATTCAAGATAATAAAATATTCTACTTCTAATGCTTTTCTAATTTTTTAAATAGATGTATTTTTATGTGTTGGTCAATGGTAGTTTTTAACGTTTAATATAGTACAGAAAAGACTGAGGTTCACTTTAAAATAGCATAGAGATAAAAGCTTTAAAACAAATACTTTTACAATGATTATTCATTGCAACATAAATTATTTTGCTAAGGAAATATACATTTGTGTATGACAGAAAGTGAATGAGTCCTAATCAGTTTCATCTTAATGATATGTCTCTTCTAAAATAACTCATTGGCTACCAGCTCATACTTGAAATTATGAATTAAACAGTTGTCTAATCAAAATGACGTTAAGTTTTTGAGAAGCCTTATGAATCTACATAATCTTAACAATGCTATACATACCTTTGAAAAATGGTATTCATGTTTTTGCCGCATTCTTCTGAGTGTAGAGAGAAAATTACCAAGTATTGATTTTTCTAATAATATTTAGTGAATATCAATGGACACAGACAGTTTCTCTTTTTACATTTATTTACTTTTATTTTATCTTAGCAAGCTTTCTAGTTTTGGGGGGATTGTTTTGTGTTGGGTTGGTTATTTACCAGTCTTGGGATTGAACTCAGGATCTGAGGACTGTCCTTGGGCTTTCTCAAGGCTAGGGTCTACCAGTCAAGCCACAGTACCACTTCTGGCTTTTTCTGTGCATGTAGACTAAGGAATTGAACCCAGGGCTTCCTGCATGCTAGGCAAGCACTCGATCACTAGGCTAGAGTCCTGGAACTGAAGTTGTTAGTATTTAATATATAGTTTTTGTTGGTTTTAAAAAAAATTGGGAGAGGGGCTAGGCACTGTCACTGAGCTCTTCAGCTCAAGGTTACCCCATTTCCCAAGTCCCATTTCCTGTGTTTTTTTCTAAAGGTTAATTGGAGATAAGAGTTGAAGGTCTTACATGAAGAAATGCTCCACATCTCTGGTCATAAAAGAGATGCAAATCAAAACAACTCTAAGATTCTGCCTCACTCTAGTTAGAATGGCCAGGATCAGGAAAATGAATAATAACAGATGCTGGAGGGAAAGTGGCCAGGAGGGATCACTACTACACTGTTGGTGGGAGTGCAAACTCATTCAACCACTATGGAAAGCAGTGTGGCAGTGCCTCAAAAGGCTAAACATAGAACTCCCCTATGACCCAGCAATTCCACTACTTGGCATTTACCCAACCATCCAGAAACAAGGGCATACTAAATCCACTAGCACAACGATGTTCATTGCAGCATTATTCACCATAGCAAAGATATGGAACGAACCTAGATGTCCCTCAGTTGATGAGTGGATCAACAAGTTGTGGTGTTTGTACACAATGGAATTCTATGCTGCTGTCAGAAAGAATGACATCGACCCATTTGTTAGGAAATGGAAAGACTTAGAAAAAATCATATTAAGTGAAGTAAGCCCGACTCAAAGGAACTTAGGCTCAATGGTTTCCCTCATTCGTCATAATCAGTAGAAACCTTGGGCTCTACTAGCAGAGCTCTGCAATAGAGCAAAACCTTGATACATAAGGCCATATAGTATGAAGCTAATTGAAAGGATCTCCAGGATATTGAAACAAAAGCCATATAATGAATGTCCTTAATGTACTATGTTATCCCTCGTCTCCTTTGCTGTCCCTTGGGTATCTCATATTGTTACAGTATCTCACTTTGCTATCTGATATTTTGAATTTGTTTGTATTTGGTTATTTGAAACTTGATAGGGAAGGGGGAAAAACCAATACAGGGAGTGGGTGGTGGGTGTGGGGGGAGGGTAATGGGTACCAAGACATGTGAAAGGATATCAATGTCTGTGAATTAATGCACCTTCTATCTGGCAAATATCATGTAACCCTTTTATTAATTACAATAAAAATATATTTTAAAAAAAGAGTTGAAGGTCTTTTGGTGCCTGGGCTGGCTTTGAACCTTGGTCCTGAGATTTCAGTTTCCTGAGTAGCTAGGATTGAAGGCATGAGTCACCGCACCTGGCTTTAATTTATAGTTTTGCAACTGGTAATCAAGCGTCTTGGGATGTAGAGATAAGAAGGATCATGATAAACATTGATATGGTCAAATAAAAATAAGTGTGTGACTCTAGCCAAAATATACATGGAAAGGAGGCATTCAAGTCGTAGAGCGCTTCCAGGACAACCTCCAGGAGGAAGAAAATAATACATTGTGCATATACATTGGGAAATTCTAGATATCTCATGGATTTATGATAATGTAATAGTGAATTCAAAAATTTTAATACTATTTTTGGAATATAAAATAAAATTATATAATTGACTGTTTTGTTCATATTCAATAAAATTGTTGTTTGTTTTAGTGGTTTCTATGTGTAAAAACTCGCATTTCTTTCTTTTAAATCTCAATTTCTATTTCACTTTACCAGTCATATTGTATAAAACATTCAATACAATATAGAATTAAAGTCGTGAAGGTGAACAGATTTTTTTTCTGAGTTTAGGCATCATATGCATTAATGGTTAGCCTAAAGCACAGTATTATTTGACGTTGAAATAGAATGCTAATAGTCCATTGTTTGCAAGAATAAGAAATGGGAAGCATTCCAATATCCATCAAGACTAGTATGAAAGGTAATTTTTGTAAAATTCAGAACTGACCATAAATCGAACATAATTATAAACAGTAGATGAAATATATCACTGAAAGAAGAATATAGAATATTTATCTTATTATTTGACTTACAAATAAATCCAATGGGGTACCAATGCACCTACTACCTGACAAATGTGACTGTAACCCCTCTATAAATTATCCCAACAATAAAATTTTTAGAAGAGAATACATCTAGACAAGGTGTTCTTCAGGTGAAGTTACAAGAATCAATAGAAAGAAGAAAAGAAAATATATGTTTATTATTTAACCATGGTAGAAATTATGGGGAAAGGAGACTAGCACCAAAATAAGGGTTATCTACATAAAATTATGTATCTTATGTTAGATGATTTGTCCCTTGATGATTCTTTTATTGTTATCTACACATATCTCAGTCGTATATAGTTACTTTGGGTGAGGAGAAGAGTTTACCATTATAAAGTACTTAAATGAGTTAATATGAGAATTTCCCAAAATAATTTGAATGAATTTATTCTCTATTTTACTAACACAAGTTATTATTTGAAAGCATATAATTCATAATTAAATTACATTCTGTATCTCTTTATGAAGGTACAGCAAAAGGCTAAATTTAAGTTTACTTTTTCTTTGTGTTTCTTTGATGATTTATAGGCAGGACTTGGACCTAATAACTTGCAGGGTGGATAAACATGATTTGACAAATATAGCATCTACTCAAGTATCAGAGGTCTGGAGTTTGAAATTTAACTTTCATATTTCAAATTCTAAGTTTAATTTCTTTCCATCGAGAATGAACTTCAGGTTTGAAAGAAAAGTCATGTATTTCTAAATGTCCAGAAACATTTATCACATTCTAGATGAAAAAATATTTAAATAAATGTGCAAGGCGTGGTGATTCTAAAGCCAAGTTTATGTTTTACAAAAAGTATATTTGATTGTAAAGTCTTTCAGCTATAACTTAAAATATATATCCTAATTTTTAAATGGCTGACATTCTTTTACTAGATGATTTGTTTGGAGTCAAGCATCTAACTATAACTGGATTAAAACTGTTAATATTGGAGAAATCAGTGGACTCTTAGATTGCCATTTGTATTTCTAAAAATCTATCATTTAAATCATCAAGTCATACTATAGTATAATATATGTGAAAAATATCATATTTTCCAAAACACTACTTATAATTTAATCAAAATATTCACGCACTTGAATACTCAATTGTACAGAGAAATTGATTTATATTAATAACTAAATTTGAAAAAGAACTATGGAATGACAACTCATCCCCAAACAATGTGCAACAACAAAGAAATTGTTTCATTTCCCATTAAAAGAACTATGGGGATACGATAGTTATCTTGACTTCCCAACATATTACTAAATATATTACAATATTTTCAATATGCAATTTAAAAATATAATTCCAATAAAAAACTTTTATGCTTATAAACCAAAGCTGTCTGTGTTCTTTTTTTTTTGCCAATTATAGAGGTATTTTACTGCAAGAAAATCCATGACTATAACCTAAGAACTCAGAGGGAAAAATATAACCCAGGAGGGAAAACAAAGAAACTGGTAAACATCAGCAAAAGAAAAAAAATTAAACAATAGATTCAAACTGAAAATTCAATTCTAAAGCAATAAGTTGGAAAACTAATCTTGAAAACATCTATTAAGGTATAAAGTGTTAAAAGTTAAGACTGAAAGAAAGTTAAATTTACCTAAAGCTGGGCACCTAAATCAAGAATTAGCCAGATGAGTATTACACAACATGGTATGGGTAATAATTACAAGTTTAAATTAGGACAGAATTCTCAATTAGCAGCCATTTATTGATTTGTGGGGCAAAGGAGCAGTCTGTTTTCAAAGCAAACTACAAATATCTTTGTCCTGGAGGGGGTGGGATTAGATTGGCTGGTAAATTTCAGTTATTCTCAATGTAATAACTAATAGTACCTAATATGCACAATGCTTTAAAAATATAAAGCAATGCTTCATTTTGAGATCAAGGATAAAAGACAAAACCATGGGGCCGGAACTTTGGCCTAGTGGTTAAAGTGCTTGCCTAGCATGCACGAAGACCCGGGTTCGATTCCTTGCTACCACATACGTAGAAAAAAGCCGGAAGTGGAGCTGAGGCTCAAGTGGTAGAACTCTAGCCTTGAGAAAGTCCATGGACAGTGCTCAAGCCCTGAGCTCAAGCCCAGGACTGGTAAAAAAAAAAAAGACAAAACCATGGACCACAAAGCAAAATCATGACACTGTTCCCAGGTAAGGATTTAGGCAGTGTTACTAGTGATAGGTTGTAAAAAGATAGGAAGGATGACATGTTCTCTGGGGTGGATCATGAGAAGAAATAGAGAACTAGCTGGAAATATGCAAAAGACAAAGTGGAGAAAATAAACCAAGTGTATAAAGATTTCTGTTTGAAACAATAATGGCACTAAATTTCTATAAGACAGTAAAATAATTAATTTATCATATCAAAAAAGACTACAATATTAATGAATTGGAGAAAACATTTACCTGTGCTCTTAACAAGAAACAACCTGGCCTTCAAAAAGGATAAAAATAATTCTGTCTTTTTTTAAAATTGCATTTTATGTTTGGGGTAACAGATAAAGGGGTTACCCTTACACATTCATCAGGGAGGGATACATAACTTCTTGAACATTGTTAATACCTTCTCATGTTTTCTCCCAGTTTCCATCCCCTGAACTCTTCCCAAACATCTTGTTTTCCCCCTTCCCTTCCCTATTTCAAATAAACAAATAAATGTATATACAATATACCAGGCAACAAAGTCAGATACATTAACAACATGAGATAAACCAGAAGGGGTAAAAAAAGAGAAAAGAAATAACTTGTATTAAGAACAACAATTACAAAATTAAATCTCTTGTTTCCACATTCTAGAGTTCATTTCATTTAGCCTCATCCTATATGGACATATGTACATAGCTTTTGAGCTATTGAGAATCCTAAATATGTACTAATTATTACAAATCAGATAAAAATGGAGTCTATGTTTCTTTGGGTCTGGCTTACTTCACTTAGTATGATTTTTTTCCTATGAATGGAGCAATGTCATTCTTTCTGATGGCAGCATAGAATTCCATTTTGTATAAATAGCACATCATCTTCATCCATTCATCTACTGAGGAGCATCTGGGCTTGTTCCTTATCTTAGAGATGGTAAATAATGCTGCAATGAACATCATTGTACTAGGAGCTTTAGTATGGTCTTGTTTCAGCTCAAGAAATTGAATCTCTCAGAAACAAATACTCAAAGAAACAACCATCCCATTAAAAGATGGGCTAAAAACTTAAAGAGAGACTTCTCTGAAGAAGAAATAATGGCCTATGGACATATGAAGAAATGCTCCACATCTCCAGCAATAAAAGAAATTCAAATCAAAACACCTTTGAGATTCCACCTCACTACAGTTAGAATGGCCATTATCAAGAAATCTAACAACAGATCTTGGGGGTGGGATGTGGCCAAAAGGTAACAGTACTAGACTATTGGTGACAGTGTAAGCTTGTTCAACTACTCTGGAAAGCAGTGTGCAGCTTCCTCAAAAGACTAAACTTAGAGCTCCTTAATGAGCCAGAAATTCCACTCCTTGGCATTTACCCAAATATATATCTTAAAATGTATATGAAAGGCAATTTAGTAGAACCTATAATAATTAGTTTTAAATTAAAGAGAAAAGAATGTGAGGTGCGATTTCAATATTTTTATGTGAAAAGAAAGCTAAGCACATTTTTCTCTACTTTGCCCATTGACTATAGTGTACTAGGGAAGTGTAAGACATACTTCCATTGAGGAGTTAGGGACATAGTTTCATAGATGAATGAGATTACAACTTTCAAATGGGTCAGCATATTCTGTGGCAGAGTGTAGGACATCACTTGTCATATCATGTTACAACATTTGGGGAAATTGGTGTTAATATGGTATGCATAGGTGTAGAGGCAAAATTTTCTAGTGACCTTCTGCATGATACAAATGCTGCTAGTATATTTTACTTACTGCCACACAAAATTTTCATATCAAATACATCTAGACTTCTATAATCAGTATTCTTATCCTACTTGAGAAATGATGTATCAGGTGATGCTCATAGGATTCTTCATACCTAGGCATTGTAGGTGAGCAGTTTTTTGACAAGGTAAATTTCTACAAGAATGAATGATTCATTTATGAAAAACAAATGGAAAGTTTTATGATTCCTGAACCCATAGAAGATTTACTGACTGCGGAAAAAATGACTCTAGCTAGTAGATGAAACTGTTAGTGATCTACAACGTGCTGCATGTCTTTCTTTAATATAAAAAGTAAACTCATACAAGCAGTGTCTAGTACACCTTGGGTGAAACCTTAAGGAAACATTGATGAAATGATACAAAAAGATTAATTCAGAAGATTGTACAACACAGTAATTATAGTTCACATCAATGCTATTTCATTTGCAATTGCTAAGGGGGGGTAAACATTAAATGTTCTCGCTACAGAACAAAAGTAAATGAAAGATACTTTAATACACCAGTTGTCTTTCTTCAACTTAGAAAATTCTGTGCTCTTTCTAACTAAAAATGAACTTCTAGAAAAAAGATAATCAAGAAATTTGAAGTTGAGCACAGCTTTCTTATTGTAAACTGAAAGAACGGATAGAAAACATGATTCATTTTTAAAGATAAAAAAAGCTGGTGCAAATTGGAAAAATCAATAATTGCTAGATGCTGCAAAAGTACCCAAATGTAAGTGACTTTCACCCCATGGAAATCCATTTTTCCAGTAGGTGACAAAGTGGTTCTCTAGTGGTTCTATTTGTATAGAATCAAAATCCAGTAGCAATTGACAACCCTAGGGAGACATGAATATATCTTTTTGTTTTTTCAACAGGGACATCATGAATTGCTTGTACTTCATCTAAATTGAAGTGAATTTCTGCAGTCTTAGTGCAGCAATGTTAGAATATGTGCAGATTTATTCCAATTACATCCATACCCCATAGTGGGAAGATGTCATAGAAAAGAAAGGGAAATGCTATGATGGGAAATTTGACATTGGTTTGAGGGGTCTTTAGAAACCTGATTCTTTTCCACCTTCTGCTTTTGCAATAGCACTCCACAGGCCTCCTGTCTGAATTTCAGGCTTAGAAATCATCTATCATTCAGCTTTTGGCAGTTCTTACACAGGAATAAAGTGTTAATAAATCACTAGGAACTACTTTCAAATGAATGCTGAAAAACACATCTACTTTGCTTCCCACTTTGTGATGGAGTCTTCTTAAGTGATCTAGTTCCATTATTGAAAAGACATAAGTATTCATCTACTTCTGAAAAGAAAGGAAATATTGATGTAATAAAAAACTGGGGGGAGCCATTTATGCTACCAGTGTTTCCTGTACCCTGCAATTGAAGTCAGTTTCTTAAGTAACTCTGAAGCATTAAGAAGGCTGATTCTGAATTTTCTTCTGAAAACATATACTCAGATATTTGCTTTAATATCCTTAAAGAAAATTGTGTCTTTTGAAGGCTCATTGCATCCTCAGGTAGATTGGAAATCACCCAAATTAGAAGCAGCCACATGTCTCACCGACAGTGTTCTGTAAATGACTGCCATAACAAACATGAAGCACAATTTTGTTTATTTCTTCTAGCAACTTATTTGACATTTTGTTACAATGCAGTTTTCTGTTGGCTTTATTTTTTGCGAATCAACATTATTTTTACAAATCATTTTGGAATCCCTGAGATACCTGTAAACTATGACAGCCACTAGCTTCAAGATACACTTTCTTCTTTCCACAATTATGCATTACCTACATAATATCACATTAAAGGGTTCATCACACATTTCCTGAATACAGTTCAATAACTAATTCTGATGTGCATTTCATTGACCAAGAAACATTCCTCAACAGCTGTATTTCTTTCTCCTCCTCCACATTCAGCTGCACATTATGGTTCTCAAGATCTATGTTCCATGTAAGGGTGATTCCAGTTCAAAACTGAATCAATCATAGGAGCAGTATTAAAAGATGACTTCGAGGCACTGTTAACAGAACTTGATCCAATACATGACATTTTATGTTGCATAGAAATAAAAATCAATGAACATTTCCAGACATTCAGTTTATAAGAGGATTTGTGATTCTTACAAAATAAAATAACATAACCTGTCTTTAATTAATATAGAGAGAATTACCTTATAGATTAGTTCAAGGATACCTAACTAGGTATATCACAGAATAACATCTATGTATCAAGATGATTGGGTAAAAACAAAATTATGATTAATAATACCATATTAAAATCTTCCTTTAAAAAGAATACATCAGAAAGTAGAATATGCAAATGAATTTAGGAAATAACTGAAGGTTTTCTCAATGTCTCAAAAAAGAAGGGCAGCTCTAGTGCTTTCCCAAAGGAAATGGCTTTATGGAGTTTGTCTCTCAGAATTCATGGAAGGACATTCTAGGCCACAGCAGAAAGTTAAAAGAGAACTTTATTTACTATATATATATTTAATATACATATAATATATATGATGTACATATATACCCATATACATTTCTACATAGATATATATATATATAAAGTGAAGTTAGATAAAAGTTATTCAATTAAGATTAATTTGGGAAATATACAAATAGTATTAGATTTTTAAAAAAACATGAATATATTGATAAAATAATTCTGTTGCAATTCTGTTGTAGTGATTTTAATAATAAATGTAGGATTCCAAAATAAAGGACAAAAGAAATAGCAAGAAGGACAAAGTGATGATTTTATTATAAGAAAATAAAGATTATGTGTCAGTTCTTAAATATTGAACACATTATTTTCTTTTGCTTTCCATATATTTTATTGCATTTAATAGAAGGGTTACATTATATTCACCAGATAGAGGTGCATTAATTCACAAACATTGATATCCTTTCTCATGTCTTGGTCCCCATTTCCCTCTCCCTACCCTCACCCCTCATCTTGTTTTCCCCCTTCCCTAACCTATTTCAAATAACCAAATAAACATATATACAATATAACAGATAACAAGGTAAAATACTATAACCATATGAGATAACCAAGGGACAGCAAAAGAGATGAGAGATAACATAGTACATTAAGGACAACAATCACTCATTATATGGCTTTTGTTTCTAGATCCTGGAGCCCTGACCACAATTTAACAACTATGAAAGTTAGAAATGTATGTGTAATGGTACATAAAATGAAATTGGTGCAAAGAGAGAATTAGAAACAGTGCTGTCTATAAAATTGTGTTGTTAATTATTTCTCTTCTCCATCACTGATGCTATGAGCTTCTTGACAAATTCATTAGCATTAGCATATAGCAATGAATGTATATGCGCTAAAGAATAATTTACAAAAAACAGAAACCTTCCTTATGAATTAGCCACATCTACTGTGTCCATTCTGAAAATCATTAGATGTCAAATGCTAGAGAAAGAGCTGACTTTCCTCAAGTCAGCAGATAACACTGGAATCAGAACATTGACATTGCCTGATGAATAACATCCATGGCTGCTATGCTACCACATTTAACATCTATTTTCAAACAGTAGAAAGAAGAATCATTGGCACTCACAAATGAGATGTCTGCTAGTGTTTTTTTTAGTTACAATTCTTTGGTGGCCTTCCATAATAAGATCAGTGATCTAAGTTCTGACCTTCAAATTCAGACAAACTAGTAGAATGAAGGCAGGGTCAAAATACACCTAATACTTCCCAGAAAAAAAATTAGTTTCACCTTGAATTAATAGTGGAGAGAAGATATTAACCACTGTGTGACCCTGAGTCAATAATTTGATATCACTTATCCTCGGCTTTATGAAAACATATGAAGAGACAGCTGAGACACCTTATCGTCTCCGGGCAAGGAAAGAGAAGGTTCTTGGTAAAGAGTTTCTCAACCTAGTGTTGAAAAGCAATTTAAGGTTAATCACCCAATCTGAGGCACTTACCAGCTCTCCAGTCTCCAGGGCAGAAGTTGAATCTGAATGGAGAGGAGATATTATTCCGGGAGGAAGTATAATGACTCTATTTGGTAAGTCTGTGATTGCAGAAGCAATGATCTGTTAAATGACGCATAATTCTCTAGAGAGGAACTCCCTGATCCAGAACTTAGTAATGAAAGTTAGATCACTAACAGAACCATCTAATTGTCCTCTTCTACTAAAATCCTGTAACAAGCTCAAGAGATACAGAAGTTAGTGGTCTGTGAGGAGAACTGGACACAGAAGTGAACTTCAATCCCACACAGCCATGGCATAATAGGCTTAGAGGAAGAAGGAATTATCCACAGCATGCTCTCAAGAAATGTATCCATATGTATGCATATGTGCAGATATTTATATTACATACAATATGTATTTAGAATTATACTTCTGCATCTGCCCAACTCTGGACACTATTGATCTTTTAACTGTCTTCAGAACACTATTTTCCAATGCCATACACTTGGAACCATGCATTAAGTGTCCTTTTTTTCACAATTATATGAATTTAAATTTCTTCTCCATCTTTCACCCTTCTGTTGCAGCATTGCATGATACTCTTAGCTAGATACATCACAATTTGCTTATGTGCACATTCATCTACTGAAGTCAACTTTTGCCAAGTATAAATAAGGCTGCTTTCAATATCAATGGGCAGAGTTATGTGGACATGTAAGTTTATTACTTTTTTGGATAAGTGCTGAAAATGATAATTGCTTTACTGTGTACTTAGAGTGTTTTTTTAGAATAATTTTGCATACCTATTACCAATCAATGAAAATAATTGTTGCATTGTAATGTCACTAATTGACTTTTTGGGCATTTAGAATTTATGTTTGCAATTCTAATTATTGTAATGATATCACATAATTGTGTGTGCGTGCGTGTGTGTGTGTGTGTGATTATGTGTGTCTGTAGATGCACATGTCCACTTATCCTCAGGCTTGAACTCAGGGGCCAAGTACAGTTTTGAGCTTTTGTGCTCAAGGCTAGTGTTCTACCACTTTGAACCTCAGGGTCTTTTCTGGAAATAGGTAATTGGAGGTAAGAGTCTCATGGACCTTCCTGCCAAGGTTGGCTTTGAACTTCAATTGCACGTCTCAGCCTTTTGAGTAGCTGGGATTACAGTCATAGGCTATAGACACCTCTCATAGCGATTTCAATTTATATTTCCTTGATATATGATGCAGAACATATAATCACATATCATTTCTGTCAAGAATCATATCTTTAGTGCTGTATCTGGTAAGTAATTCTAACCTAAGGATATCTAGATTTTTTGCATGTAGTCTTCTAGCAGAAGTATGTTTGTGAATTTTATACATACTATTACAATCCATTTTGAGTCAATTTTATGTAAGTTATAAAGTCTATGCCAAGGTTGATAGACTGATTAGTTTGCCTATGGGTGTGTAGTTGTTCAACACCATTTGCTGAAAAGACTATTTACTTCACTGTATTGTTTTGCTGTTTGCCTGACACTAATAATTACATTACTGTGGACTACTGTGAGCCTATTAATACAATATCATTAATACTGTTATTATTGTTATGTTCTTTCATGAATACCATGTATTCTTTCTAATTGTAGCTTTATTATTACAATTATTAAAAAGTTGACAGAACTCTGTGCACTAACAATGATTAACATTACAGTAGGAGTCTGTACTCAAACTGAAAGCCTAAATAAAACAGTATTTTATACTCAGAAACATAAAACACAGTAGATAAGACCAGAATCAATCAACAAACCAAATCTTTGAAACTTTAGAACTACCTTAGTAGTAGAATTTTAGACCAAAATACTCCCCTAGTCCAAAAAGCAAAGAAAAAGTGGTGGGAGCTGAGAAAGAGGAAAATTGTTTGTAGAAATGCATCAGATATCACATTTTTATTGAGAACTAAATAAGCTGCCAAATCAAAGAAAAGATGGTGAAGAAAACACAGCTATAAGTCCTTAGAAATTTCTTGTAATGTGAACTATGGGGATTTTGACTAACTCACTGGAGAATGAAATTGACTCTGAATTCTTGAATTTATTCCAGGAACTGTGATAGGTTATAGAAAGAAGGTGCCTCCATGATCAGCTTCCCTAAATAAAAACTTGGGATGTCAGATTTTTTGTGTGTCTGTCATTGTTTGCTTTTATTTCTTCTTGGAGCCTTGCACTGTAGTTCATTTTTGTTCTTTTTTTTTGGCTTTTAGTCTTGGGTCTGTGCCATGGTCAATTGGAGAGACTGGCTTTTTATTCCTAGTTGCCAGCAAACCTACTTCAGCCTCTGAGTAGCTGGGGTTAAGGTCAAGCACCAAGTATTAAGTAAATGATTGGAGTAGACAATGTGTCATATATTTTGTTACAACATTTTGTAAATTGCATATCCAGGAAACCTTACAGCTGTTTTTTTCCAGATTTTTTTCTCCTGTGCTTATTCATTGCTTTATGTCCTTTTCATGTAATAAACATTAAATATGAGTATGACTAAATAATGAGCTTTATGAAGCTCTGAACTTTGGGTTAGTTTTGGGAGATCTTGAAGTATCAATTTATTTTAACACTTACCTCTTTTAAGAAATCTGGAAAACTATCTCTCATTAATTTTGCTAATGACAAGTCTAGCTTCTAAATATATGATGTGATATTCAAAAAATTAGTAAGTAGCCCTGGACATTTTATATTTTCTTATACAAAAATACATTATCTGAGCCAGAAGTGGACTAGTGGTACAGTGCTTGCTTGGCACTCATGAACCCTGAGTTCAATTCTTCAGTAGCACCTATAGAAAAGCCATAGTGCTAGCCTTGAGAAAGTTCAAGGACAGTGCCTATGCCTAGAATTTAGGATACCATGGAGTCACTTTTCAAACTCTACATTTGTGTAAAGCCATAAATGATATTGTATTTTTATATCCAGAGGCAGATACAAAATTCATAATTTTTCTATTATATAAATAAGCAAAAAGGAAAGCAAAATTATGCTTATTGTTATTAAAGTAAGGTGAATTTTGTCATTGTTCTTTATTCCAAATATGTAAATATTTTTATCAAACCTGGGAGCTTGAATTCAGGGCCTGAGCACTATCCTTGGGCTTTGTCTAGTCTAGAACTCTACCATTTGAGCAACAGCACCACTTTCATCCTTTAATATATATGTGGTACAAAGGAATCCAACCTGAGTATTCCTGCATGCTAAGCAAGCACTATACCATTATGCCAAACTCTCAGTCCCCAAATGCATAAATTTTAAAGCTGTCAGTTTCTAAAATAACTATATATATTATTGCAGGAAGGAAAAGAATGAAGAAATATTTACCCCAGTCCTTGTGGATTAATATTTTTCTATATTCACTTATTGGCTTAGGTGTTTTATTTTTTTGTTTTTAGAAACATCAGTGATAGGTAGTAGTCATTACATAATTATAAATTATAATTAAATTCTACAAAGATCTAACATGTGGCTATTTTTTTCTATAGGTGGAAAGATAAGTTTTCCTCACTTGATTATTTTTTTGTTGGTTGTGGGACTTGAAAGTTTTTTCACTTGATATAGCTAAGAATTGACTGGTCATAAAATGACATTAACTAAGTGGATGAATTTGGGTAACATTTCTGTTGTAAGTGGTCAGAAATCATACTTTTTAGAAATGTCACCAATCAGAAGATGTGTTAAGGTTCATAAAAGATCAGAGTAGTAGAGTTCAGAAAAAAATTATTTTCTTAATGCATGATGCACATAACTTTCGATTCCTTTAAATAGGCTATAAAATCTTTCTTCTGTTTTCTTGTCAATCTTTATACCTCAATTGATGTTGTGTCTCAAAATAAGAGGGAAAGAAATGGGATGCTAGAAATATGGACATTAATAAATTAAAACAAGTTATCTTAATATTCCCTTTATAGAATATCATTAGCACTTACATTATTATGTAATGAAAATGTATTATAAACATCATATGTTTAGAATAATAATTAAAACTAATGATGTGAGGAATTTATTATAGACTTGCTTCTCATTTCTGTGTAATGTAATTCAGTTTTCCAAGTAATTTTATTAAAGATTACTATTGCAAATTTAATTTAATCAAATCACTGAAACAGTTGTTTACTATATGTGTAAAAGCGTTTTCACAGATCTATATTTTTATTTTAAATATCCATGTTCATATATATAATTTACAAGAAAAAAATAAAAGTTAAATTATATAAAAATAAATTATAAATTATAGTAGTTCTAGTCTTCTAATCACATTCATATAAATAAGAATAAGAAGAGCAAAACAAAAATTCAAAATAATACATCAAAATACAAATAAAAAATAAAACAAAGTAAGTAGTAAATTTTTACTTCAGAATCAACTTCTAATATTATGTATTTTACTAAAAAGGAGGTCAACATCAGAGTTTCCAGATTACTTATTACTTAATAATTGACAAGATAGTGAAGGTATCTTGATATTGAAAATCTCAAGAAATTGAACATACGTTCCTAGTATAGCTAAATAAATACATATGTCAGTTATTGGGATTGAACTGGAGTTGATATGGCATTGTTTGTCTTCTTTGCTCTGAATATACTAAATAATTTAAAGACTAATGGGTCATGCATCTTACTTAAGCTACTTGGATGCCAATTGAAAAACTTATCAAGAACTATCTAAGGACAAACAAAATTTATTTTCTTATACATTCCAAGGAGCATATAAACACAAATTCTAAATATGTCAGAACTGAAATGTGTTTAGGAACAACTAAACCAAGAATGGCAATGAATACAGGGTACCTTCATACTAATGGCTTTTTTTCTTCCAATATGGTACCTTGCTTTCAAACAACTTTTCTTCTAATCATCAAAAAAATATAACTCCATGTTTTTATAACTTACTGCTCTCAACCATTTGAAGAAATTGTATTTATTCCAGAATAAAAAAATCTCAACCAACATGATTTTTTAATTTTTTATCTTTTTTCATATATTTATTATAATTAATAGAAGGGTTATATTATATTCACCAGATAGAAGGTGCATTACTTGACAAACATTACTTCACATACCCTTTCTCATGTCTTGGTCCCCATTTCACTCCCCTTACTCCGCCCCTCACCTTGTTTTCCCCCTTCCCTAACCTATTTCAAATAACCAACATACATACATATATCAGATAACAAGGTAAAATACTGAAACCATATGAGATAACCAAGGGACAGCAAAAGAAATGAGAGATAACATAGTACATAAGGACAACAATCACTCATTATGTGGCCTTTGTTTCTATATCCTGGAGGTCCTTTCATTTAGCATCATACTATATGCATCTAAGTTTTGCTCTATTGTAAATCTCTGCTAGGAGAACTCAAGGTTTCTACTGATTATGACAAATTAGGGAAACCATTGAGCCTATGTTCCTTTGAGTCTGGCTTACTTCACTTAATATGATTTTTTTTCAAAGTCTTTACATTTCCTTACAAATGGGGTGATGTCGTTCTTTCTGACAGCAGCGTAGAATTCCATTGTGTTCAAATACCACATCTTGTTGATCCATTCATCAACTGAGGGACATCTAGGTTGGTTCCATATCTTTGCTATGGTAAGTAGTGCTGCAATGAACATTGTGGTGCTAGTGGATTTAGTATGTCCTAGTTTCTGGATAATTGGGTAAATGCCAAATAGTGGAATTGCTGGGTCATAGGGGAGCTCTATGTTTAGTCTTTTGAGGAACCACCATACTGCTTTCCATAGTGTTTGAACCAATTTGCACTCCCACCAACATAGCTAGCAAACTAACTAGAAATCCTACAGGGTAGGAGATCTTCGCTAAGCATACAACAGAAAAAAAGGCCTCATATGTAAAATATATGAACAGCTCAAAAAAATTGAATCACTCCAAAACTAATCTCCAAAGACACAACCATCCCATTAAAAGGTGGGCCAAAGACTTATCTTTGGCCATAAAAGAAATGCAAATCAAAACAACTCTAACATGAGAAAGGGTATCAATGTTTGTGAAGTAATGCACCTTCTATCTGGTGAATATAATGTAACCCTTCTATCAATTACAATTACAATAAAAATATATGGAAATAAAACAACTCTAAGATTCCACCTCACGCCAGTTAGAATGGCCATGATCAAGGAATCTAATAACAAAAGATGCTGGCGGGATATGGCCAGTAGGGATCACAATTCAACCACCTTGTTTGATTAAAATAATTTGACCAGTTACTTGCTTTAAAATTGCTCCAATCTAATGTGGCATTCTTTTATGGGATCATAGACTAAAGAACCCATTTACTTATATATCAATTTTGGCCCCCAGAAGCAGGGTCTGTGAAAGACATCCACTTTTAAGAGGTCAGAAGATTTTTCTGGAAACTAGTAGAAAACAATTCCAGAAGCTTCATACCTTTCAGAAAAAACAACCCACCTAAATATTTACCTGTGCTTTTATGACTTGTTATTTAGATGCTCATATCATTTAGAAAACAATATCTCAAGAGGTTTTTTTCAAGCCAAAAATCTGAATCATGTGCACTTGGGGATCTAATTTATTCAGTCATCACTTTAAACATTGAAATCTCCTTTCTGGGACTATGCCAAATTCGGAAATGCATAATATAGAATTGGGGGATTTGGGCATAGTTATCTATTAAAACCCACTCTCCTGCCCGGATGTTACTAATATACCAGGGGTTTTGTAAACAGTGTTTCTGGAACTTCCCAACATTGAATAGACTGCAGTGTTTGCATCAAGGCATCACATCTTCCATCTAAAGCAAGGCTATTTACATTAGAGCCAATGATAGCCATTTATTCAATACCTAGGACATAGCAGTAGAAGAACACTATGTTTGGCATTATTAATTAGGTCACCAGGACATAGTGATGAAGGAACAAGTAGGTCCAACCTCACTCCAGTTCTATTTGACCCCACCATATCCTTTAAAGCAGATTAGACTTTATCCTAGTGCAAAAGGAAAAGAAAAAGCCCATAAGGAAAATATAAATATTGCCATCAAAAAAACCTGAATTTACAACATAAAACATAATTTTGACCGATCTGGGCAGAAGTTTACCAACCTGGCCAACTGTGTCAGTCAACAAAATAGCATGATGATAAGATGTGAACACCTAGACCAATTCTCACCAAGCCCATCCCACTCCAAGGATCAACCAATGAGAGTAAAACAACAGAAGAGAAATAACAGAGGATAGACAATTTGCACAAATGCCTTTAGTAAAATTATAAAATTGGTGCTTTAAGTATCAGGGCGCACAGAAGACAGCTGACATATCAGCAAAATAAACAACAGGAAGACTAGGAACAAGATTATATTTTAGATAAGTAAGCTAGGAGAAAGTAGGAGAGCTGCAAGTTTATAGAAAAGAAGAGAATTTTAACAAGAAAGGCAAATCAAACTTGTGGGATAATGTCTCAATTAATACCACAGTAGGACTCAATGAACACTTCTACTAACAAATGCTAACAAATGGATACCCTTACACGAGGGAGGAAAAAGATCGATGCAATAAATTCATTATGGATATTTTACTCAGAAGACAAATAAAATAAAAAACCTGGCCAACACTGAGTAAATAAAGGAATGTTTGATTAAAATGTTCCTGATAACAAAAGAGATCATTTTTCACACTGGAAGCATTCACATATACCCTGCCTGAAGGAATGAATCAATACTTGCAATCATTACTTGAAGCATGTTATAACCATAAATGTAAGGCGGTAGGTAATGCTATTTGGTTTCTAATACAAATCATAATGATATGGGTTGTAAATAGAATAGAAAGAGTCTTCCTGGTATATTAATTACCTAAAAATCAAAAGGAAAAGAAAAAGTAGTATAGGAATAAGACTATTTTGCCTTTTATATAAATCCATGTGTCCATAGAAGTACTTAAGTTAATTTCTCTAACAGACTCATTTATGGCAATAAGCACAACAAAGCAATCAAAATGTTCTTTTCTCTTTTTCACCCCTTATGTTGTTATTGTATCTGAATTTTTTACCTGGTATATTGTATGTATATTTATTTACTTATTTGAAATAGGGATTTGAAAGGAGAAAGCAAGATGACTGGGAAGGGTGTATGGGGGGGGAAATGGGGACAAAAACATTCTAAGGGGTATCAATGTGTGAGAAGTAATGTACCCACTACCTAACTAATGTAACTGTAATGCCTCTAAATGTTACTCCCACATTTTTTTAAAACTTGAAATATGTTTTTTAAATTTTTTATTGTAGTTAATGGAAGGGTTACAGTTATATTCGCCTCCCCCACCCCTCCCCTCATCTTGTTTTCCCTTCTTCCCCTTCCTAATTCAAATAAACAAATAAACATATAAATAATATACCAGATAACAAGGTAAGATACTGTTACAGTATGAAAATAACCAAGGAACAACTAAAGAAATAATAAATAACATAGTACATTAAGAACAGCAATCACATATTGTATAGCTCTTGTTTCTTTATCCTGGAGGTCCTTTCATTTAGACTCACCCTTCCTATCTGACCATAGGTATCTAGGTTGTGAGCTATTGTAATCCTCTGCTAGGAGGACTAATTATTATGAATGAGGGTAACCATTCAGCCTATGTTTCTTTGAGCCTGGCTTACTTCATTTAATGTGATATTTTTCCAAGTCTTTCCATTTCCACACAAATACCCCTACATGTTTTTATGAATAGTATTTTCTCTGCTTGTTCAAAAATAACTGAAATCAAATGTAAATATACTGTATCCCCTTCTATGCTTGTGTCCTCAAAATATCTATACAGATAAATCAATCTAATTTTCTAGATAATATTTGGAAACAAATATACAGATGATTGTACATCATCGCTTAAAATGAGTAAATCTTAGCTTCATCTTTTATTTCTCCCTACCATTTGTCTTCAGTTTCTTTTTTTTTAAATTGTAATTAGTAAAAGGGTTACATGGTATTTGCCAGATAGAAGGTGCATTAATTCACATACATTGATACCCTTTCACATGTCTTGGTACCCACTTCCCCCCACACACACACCCCACCCGTCTTGGTTTTCCCCCCTTCCCTATCAAATTTCAAATATCCAAATACAAATAAATTGAATATATCAAATAACAAAGTGAGATACTATACCAATATGGGATAACCAAGGGACAGCAAAGGAGATGAGAGACAACATAGTACATTAAGGACAACAATCATTCATTATGGCTTATGCTTCAATATCCTGGAGTTCCTTTCAATTAGCTTCACATTATATGGCCTTATATATGGCCTTTTGCTCTATTGCAGATCTCTGCTAGTAGAGCCCAAGGTTTCTACTGATTATGACAAATGAGGGAAACCACTGAGCCTAAGTTCCTTTGAGTCTGGCTTACTTCACTTAATATGATTTTTTCTAAGTCTTTCCATTTCGTAACAAATGGGGCGATGTCATTCTTTCTGACAGCAGCATAGAATTCCATTGTGTACAAATACCACAACTTGTTGATCCACTCATCAACTGAGGGACATCTGGGTTGGTTCCATATCTTTGCTATGGTGAATAGTGCTGCAATGAACATTGTTGTGCTAGTGGGTTTAGTATGTCCTTGTTTCTGGATGGTTGGGTAAATGCCAAGTAGTGGAATTGCTGGGTCATAGAGGAGTTTTATGTTTAGCCTTTTGAGGCACTGCCACACTGCTTTCCATAGTGGTTGAACGAGTTTGCACTCCCACCAACAGTGTAGTAGTGATCCCTCCTGGCCACATCCCCTCCAGCATCTGGTGTCATTCGTTTTCCTGATCCTGGCCATTCTAACTGGAGTGAGGTGGAATCTTAGAGTTGTTTTGATTTGCATTTCTTTTATGACCAGAGATGTTGAGCATTTCTTCATGTGTCTATAGGCAATTTTAGTTTCTTCTTCAGAGAAGACTCTCTTTAAGTCTTTGGCCCACTTTTTAATGGGATGGTTGTTACTTTGGAGGTTAGTTTTGGAGTGATTCCATTTTTTGAGTTGTTGATATATTTTAGATATGAGGCCTTTGTCTGTTGTTTGGTTGGTGAAGATCTTCTCCCACTCTGTAGGCTTCCTGATTAGTTTACTAGCTATGTCCTTTGCCATACAAAAGCTCTGCAGTTTATTGCAGTCCCACTTATCCAGCCTTTCCCTGATTTGTTGTGATTCTTGGTCCTTATTAAGAAAGTTTCGACCTGTGCCAAGGAGGCCTAGTGTATCTCCTATTCCTTCCTGTAAAGTTTTCAGTGTGTCAGCTTTTACCTCCAGTTCTTTGATCCATTTGGAGTTAATTCTAGTGCAAGGTGACAAAGAAGGATCCAACTTTAGTTTTCTGCAGGTGCTTAACCAGTTCTGCCAGCACAACTTGTTGAAGAGGCTGTCTTTCTTCCATTCTAGTTTTTTGGCTCCCTTGTCAAAGATTAGGTGGCCATAGGTCTGTGGTTTAATATCTGGGTCCTCAGTTCTATTCCATTGGTCTTCAGGCCTGTTCCTGTGCCAGTACCAAGCTGTTTTGAGAATTATAGCTCTGTAATAGAGTCTAAAGTTTGGAATTGAAATTCCTCCAGCGCTGTTCTTTCTGCTAAGAAGTGTTTTTGCTATACAGGGTCTTTTATTATTCCATATGAAATTTTGGATTGCCTCTTTTATTTCTTTAAAAAATGACATTGGGATGTTGATGGGTATTGCATTTTTAGATAGCTCTTGGCAAGATTGTCATTTTCACAATGTTGATTCTTCCAATCCAGGAGAATGGGAGGTTTTTCCATTTCCTTAGTTCTGCTTTAATTTCCTTTTTTAGGGTTTTAAAGTTTTCATCAAAAACGTCCTTTACATTCTTAGTTAAGGTAATTCCTAGGTACTTTATTTTCTTTGAGGCTATTGTGAAAGGAGTTTCTTTCCTGATTATTGCCTCATTCCTCTCACTTTTGGTGTAAAGGAAGGCAGTTGATTTTTGAGGGTTGATTTTATAGCCTGCTACTCTTCCAAAGTTTTGAATCAGCTCAAGGAGCTGGGGAGTAGAGTCTATAGGATTCCTTAAATACAGAATTGTGTCATCTTCAAAGAGGGATAGTTTTATTTCTTCTTTCCCTACTTGGATCCCCTTTATGCTTGCTTCTTACCTTATTGCACTGGCTAGGAATTCTAGTACTATGTTAAAGAGGAGTGGAGAGAGTGGGCATCCTTGTCTCGTTCTTGATATTAGAGGAAATGGCTTTAGATTTTCACCATTAAGTGTAATACTAGCAGTAGGTTTCTCACACACAGCCTTTATTACATTGAGGAATGTTCCATGGATACGTAGTTTCTCCAGAGCTTTTAACATAAAGGGGTGTTGGATCTTGTCAAATGCCTTTTCCGCGTCTATTGAAACAATCATGTGATTTTTGTCCTTGCTCCTGTTGATGTGTTGAATTATATTAATTTATTTGCGTATGTTGAACCAGCTTTGCCTCCCTGTGATGAATCCAGTTTGATCATAGTATATAATTTTTTTGATGAGTTGTTGTAGACGGTTGGCCAGTATTTTGTTGAGAAGTTTTGCATCGATGTTCATCAAAGATATAGGTCTATAGTTCTCTTTCTTTGATGAATCTCTGTCTGGTTTGGGCATGAGGGTTATACTTGCTTCACAGAATGAGTTTGGTAAGGAACCTTCCTTTTCAATTTCGTTGAAGGGCTTGAGGAGTATTGGTGTGAGCTCTGCTTTGAAGACCTTGTAGAATTCAGCTGTGAATCCATCTGGCCCTGGGCTTTTCGTAGGTGGAAGTTCTCTAATTGCCATTTGTATTTCAGAGCTTGAAATAGGCCTGTTGAGTTGGCTTAGTTCTTCTTGGTTCAGTGTGGGTATGTTAATATTGGCTAGGAATTCATCCATTTCATCTAGATTCTCAAATTTGTTGGCATAAAGGTTTGAGAAGTATTCCTTCATGATATTCTGGATCTTGGTAATTTCTGTCGGGATATTATCATTTTCATCTGTGATTTTGTTTATTTCGATATGCTCTCTTCTTTTTTTGGTAAGATTTGCTAAGGGCTTTCCAAATTTGTTAATTCTTTCAAAGAACCAACTCCTTGTTTTGTTGATTCTTTCTGTAGTTCTTTTGGATTCCAAATCATTGAACTCTGCTTTGATTTTAATTATTTGCTTTCTTCTACTGGGATTAGGGTTGGTTTGTTGCTCTTTTTCCAGGAGCTTAAGGTGAGACATTAACTTGTTGGTTTGCAATTTTTCCAACTTGTTGTTGTAGGCACTCAGCGCTATAAATTTTCCTCTGAGTACTGCCTTTGCTGTGTCCCAAAGGAGTTGGTATTTTGTGTGCTCCTTACTGTTAAATTTCATAAAGTGTTGAATTTCTGTTCTGATCTCTTCGATGATCCATTGCTGATTCAACAATGTGTTGTTCAGTCTCCATGAGTTACAGGGTTTTCGTTGGTGGAGATGTGTGTTCAGTTCCAGTTTGATGCCTTTCTGGTCTGAGAGTGTGCATGGAATAATTATAGTGTTTCTGAATCTGTCCAGGTTTGTTTTATGGCCTAAGATGTGATCTATTTTGGAAAATATTCCATGTGCTGCTGAGAAAAACGTATATTGTGTTGTTGCTGGGTGGAACATTCTGCAGATGTTTGTTAGATCTAGTTGGTCTATATAGTTGTTCAGTTCTAAGGTTTGTCTGTTGAGTTTTTGCCTTGTTGATCTGTCCATAGGTGAGAGTGCTGTGTTAAAGTCACCGACAATCACTGTATTTCGATCTATGTATAGTTTCAGTGTAAGTAAAGTTTGCTTGATGAAGTTTGGAGCTCCGGGATTGGGTGTGTAAATATATAGGATCGTTACATCTTCCTGGAGGAAAGATCCCTTTAGCAGTATGTAGTAACCTTCTTGTCTTTTCTTACTAATTTTGGTTTGAAGTCTATTTTATC
Organism: Megascapheus bottae; assembly: GCF_031878675.1. Lineage (NCBI taxonomy): Eukaryota > Metazoa > Chordata > Mammalia > Rodentia > Geomyidae > Megascapheus > Megascapheus bottae. Next base: position 399,692 of record NW_028327830.1, on the reverse strand, counting down.
TGATATGAGGATGTCAACTCCAGCCTGTTTATAGGGGCCGTTAGCTTGATAGAGTTTATTCTAACCTCTCACTTTCAAAAGATGATTGCTTTTTGGGTAAGATGTGTCTCTTGAAGACAGCAGAACGATGGCTCTTGCTTTTTGATTCAACTAGACAGCCTATGCCATTTAATTAGAGAGTTAAGTCCATTGATATTGAGAGTGAGGATTGAGAGATATTTATTAGGTCCTACCATTTTTAAAAGCTTTTATTTGGGCCTGTGTCTTGACAGTTCTTGTAGTCCTTATATGGTATGCGGTTTAGGTGCCATTTATTTCACTATATTGCATTTATTTTGGTTTTCTATGTATAGAACATGTTTCAGAATTCTCTCATTTTTCCAAGTTTTGGATTGAGTCATTTTCTGTTCTTTCTCTATAATAACTAAATTATCTTCAGCCCCGGAATTTCTCTCCTCTGCATTGTCTAACCTGCTATCAAAGCTATCTACTTTATTTTTCATCTCCCTTGCTTCTAATTGCTCATTTTTGATGCCTTGCGTCTCTTCTTTTAGATCATGTATGGATTTCTTTAGCTCCTTGATTTCCACTTGAGTGGTTAGCTCAGTAGCTTTATTTTCTTTGAACATTTGCTGGAGTTCGGTCACTTTTTTATTTGTGGATTCTATGAATTCATCCATCTTTCTTTGAAAAACTTTTATTATGGCCTCCTTTATGGCTTCTTCTTTTTCACTTATCACCTTGTTTATGGTTTCCTCTTGTTCAGCTATGGCTTCCTCCCTTATCTCTTTCTTTATATTTTCACATTTTTCATTCATGATGTTTTTCAATTGCATTTGTGTAGCACTTGGAAGACTCTCCTCTAGGTTTGCCAGTGACTGTTCCATTGGCTGTTTACATTGGGTGGGGTGGGTGGGGGTTGTTGTTTCTTGATTTGACATTTTTCTTGAGTTTCTTGTTCTGCCCATTTGAAAATGGGAGCAAGATTAATACTAAACACGATTATAGTTTTCAGATATAACCAACCTAGACTTCTGTAGCTGGCATATTCTAGATGTTCACAAGTTTTGATTGGTGTTATCACTCTTCTTTTTGTGCAGTTACTGACTAGTCTAATTATTCACTGATAAGCGATTTATATCCAAAACAATAAGCCTCTCAATCCAAACTCTATTGTCTTTAAGTCCCTCTGAGCCTAGAGAATAATTAAACACCTAGATATACAGTGTTGCTCAACAGCCATCAAGTGTAGATCCCTGCAGTATAAGGGTTGGAAGATGAGCAGATGTCCAGAGATAGAAAAATTGAATGAGAGAGGTCAGGGGGTAAGTAGGTAGCTTACTTGAGTACAACGTTTGGAAGGTATTAGAATAAAACTTATGTGTTGCTGCGCGACTAGCTCTTAGCCCAACCAGTGGCCTCACCGTGGACCATGGGTTGGATCTGCGAGCTTCCGTCTCAGCGTGTTTGGCCGATGTTTTCCTGTGCTGCTTCCAGGGGCTTCCCGAAGCCAAGGGTCTGGGGATTGAGAGTTTCAGGTGCTTTCAGCAGGACCAGCAGGAGACCCCTCTGTTCCCAGGGGCGGGGCCCAGCTGGGAAGGTGGTCTCCAAGGGCGGAGCCTCGCCTTTTTGGTTCTCAGGAGGGGAGCTTTGCTGCTGGTTAGCCCTTCAGATCCCTGCTGTGTTTCCACTGCTTTGGCAGAGTCTGTGGCTGTGGGGGGCCCGTCTGTGCTGTCTTTCTCAGGACTCCCAGCTGGAGGATGCCATGCTCAAGAATTGAGGTGGGGCAGATGCAGGATCCTATTTACCCGCACCCCCTACCCACTGTTGTAAGGCAGAGTCCCAATGCCCTCCACTCTCCAGATCCAGTGGCCTGGGAGAGGAGCCTCGTGGGCGGGTGGGAGCTGGGACAGCTCCGCCTCCCTTGGTGGGGTGCTGAGTCTTAGGGTCCACCTGCTTGTCAGTCTCCAGTCAGAGGGCTGGGGGTTGAGCCCGTTGGGCGGTTGGGAGTTTGGACAGCCCCGCCTCCCTTGGTGGGGTTCTGGGTCTTATGGGTAGCCCGCCTGTCAATCTCCAGTCAATGGTCTGGGGGAGGGGGCTGTTGAGGGAAGGGATAGGATTCTAAATTCCTTGCCCCCCTGCTCCCGCCAGTCTTTCTCGGGCGGGGTGTTGGGGTCTGAGTTAAGTTCTATTGCTTGACACCGGCTCCTCTTTCCCGATGTGTTTGGGGACGCGCTGTATTACTCATGCCTCTGCGTCCATCTGCGGGTGTTCCACGGTGGTGGGGAGTCTTTCACTCCTCTCGTGTCTCCGCCGCCACCTTTGTTCTGTGTCTGGGCTCCGCTGCTTGCTGTTCTGGTTCCGCGTCTGGGTTCTGCTGCTTCCGCCGTTCTATGGCCCCTCCACTGCCCCTGCTTTTCGTGGATTAGAGCCAGTGCCCGCCGCCGGTTTCCCTGCGTGGAGCTGGCACCCTCTCAAGCCGCTTTTCGCGGCTTGGTCTGGCGCCAGCAGCTGCTTTCTGCGGCTTTCTGCGGATTTGGGCGAGAGAAGGGGGAGGGGTACTCGCTTTCCGAATTCTTTGAGAAAGTTGGATGTGAGCTTTATCTGGATTTCTTTTCCAGTTTGAGTCCTTCTCCGTTGCTTTTTGAGTTTGTTGTTGTGGATTTCTTTAGGTAGCTGGCTCATGGGACTCCCTGGTTCTCTCTTTTTGTCAGTGAAAGCTCGCAGCGTCCCTATTTTCTCGGCGCCATCTTCCTTCTTCCTTCAGTTTCTTTTGATTATATAATTTTTACATATTTCTTGTTTAAAATTTAATGTTTATAAACTTTCTGGTATGATTTGAATATGAGACATATGATTCACTTATTAGGATTATGTAAATATAATTCTCTTCTGAATCAGGAATGTATTAATTACTGATGTTGCATACCATGAATACCACCTGTTCATATACATGTTATCAAATTTGTTTTGTATTTGTCAGTTTTTAAATATTTGCCACAAATATATTGCCATTATTGACAGAATAATGTGATCTTAGTTTACTGAGATCATATATTTTTCTAATTATATTTTTCTTGAAGTTACTTCAATCGTTCTTGTTTCTTTCCCTTATAAAGCCCAATTAATTTTACTTATACTAAAATAATTTTTCATTTCTTTTGTTAGATTTAGGAGTAAGCCAAATTTTTCAATGAATCTGATTGTTTTATTTGCATCAAAAGCATCTCTCAGTAATTTGCACATGACAGAATAAAATTTAGCTTGTGAACATGATGTGAAAATATCACATAAAATACCAAAATTATGATTCCATCCCTCTTTCTCAAATGTCCTCTTTAGTCCTTTCTTTTCCTTTTGTAAATCTTTTCTGCCTCCCCCATTCTCTTCCCAGGTTCTCATGTCTCACTCCCCTAAAACTGATGACGTTCTATCATTGTGCATTTGTTTGTATTTTCTACAGTTTTGTAAAAATAAAAGAGTGTATGAGCTAATTCCTTCTAGTACATTGTAGCCAACATAGTTATTTTAACATGTCTTTCATTCATTCTTTAAAAAATGTATAGCTTCAAAACTATTATCTATTTTTATTATATTCTATTGAATGGGTAATGTATAAAAGGGTTCCAAATTTTTTTGCCAGTCCTGGGCCTTGAGCTCAGGGCCGGAGCACTGTTCTTGGACTTTCTCAAGGCTAGAACTTTACCACTTGAGCCATAGCACCACTTCTGGCTTAAAATTTTCTATGTATGTGGTACAAAGGAATCGAATGCAGGCCTTTGTGCATGCTAGGAAAACACTCTACCACTAGGCCAAGCTCCCAGCCCAAAGGGGTTCCAAGTATATTGGCTGGGTAGTGGGTACATTACTTCTCAAACACTGATACCCCTTCTCATGTTTTTGTCCCGATTTCCCTCCCCCAAGCCCCCCTGGGATAAAATCAGCCAGGTGACTTGTACCAGCATTCTAGACACAGGAGTGTTTTGACAAATTTCAAGGAAACATAAGGATCACAGTGAACTCAACAGCTGTGGGCTGAAGTGTCAGCAAGTGAGTGGAAGAGCTATGAGTACAAGCTATTTTGGAGCCTTTTTTTCTTTTAATCTCCTCCCCTCCAATTTCTGACAAGGAAAGCACATACAGATACACCAGGGCCATTTATGCTGCCTCTGGAGCTCTAATGATTGCTCTGTAAAGGCTTCCTACTGAACTGGAGGTAAAAAAATAATCACTATTGGACAGGAGATGTCATCCAGAAGGTCAGAGAGCGGGACTTGCAATGCTTCTGCTCAGGAATGAAATGCTGTCTGCTTTAGCCGCAGAGGCAGATTCAGTCTAGCACTGGAGCAATTTGTCTCAGTGTAGTTTCTGCCCTAGTGAAGGTAGGTATCTTACAACACTTACCACTAAGATAGGGACAATGGATAGTGATCAAATTTCTGTTACAAAATTCCCTTGGATTCTTAGGACTGACTTGAAGTCAAACCTCAAGACCATGCATGGCTAGTTTATTCTAAACTCAGAGTCATAAAATATTTTACGTATAACTTCAAGTTAGTATATCCATATTATTGAAATTGTAACGTCTCCAACACTTTGAAGTCCTGAAATTTAAATCTGAAAGAAAGGATGCTACACCAAAGGAATCTTAATAAATGGGTTGTGTACTCAGATGGCTGGTTAGATTTTTTTGTGCATGATTTTATGTGATTTTTTTCTCTAAGTAGTGATTCTTACAATGCTTAAGGTTTCCTCATCTAGACATCTTAAATGAGAATTAATAGATTATTTTCATGATGGAGAAGAGATAATCTTCCTTAAACAGATACATAGAGATAAAAAGCATGGATAATACATAACAGATAACATGTGGCACATATGGCCTTTCATGTTCCCATAAATCCATAGGTTCTTGCTGGACCAGTGAGAAGAGTTGTTCAAGGGACACATGCACCAATCTTCAAACAAGCAGTGATTTAAATCCCCAAGGAGGAAGTAAGGGCAGAGACACAAATTGTAGTCAATGACTCTCTGAGATAATTTCACTGGACTCCTAGATCTAGGACCCCTTTCCTGATGGAGAATCTGTTTGTTTTCCTTTTGCTTTCACATAAACGGTCTTTCTGCTTCAAACGCTTGTTTTACCTTCTGGTTGTTTAATCTGTACAGAAAAAAAGACAAACCCTGGAGGGTATCAATGGCAGGTTAATCATTAGTTTATGAAAACACTACACTCAATTTGACTTCCTCTTTGAGCCATCAGGGCATTGAACTCTCAGGAGTAAAGAAAGTTTGTCAATGTGCCATTTATCTCCTTCATTCAGAGAAACAAATATGTTTTGGTTTAAATTTTAGCCACCAAGTGCTGTTTTATATAAAAAGAACTTTTATATCAAAGACAGGACAAAGTTGAAGAGTTAAAGGGGAAAGGAAAAGATGATGTCTGGGTCTCTCTGAAGATGAACAATGCCCCAGGAGACCGTTTTTTCCTAAATGCTGTTAGTAAAAGAGAAGAGAAATTATGATAGCTGATAAACAGAAATACTTTTTATTCCAATGATATGTCTGTGTTACATTGTTGAAATATAATGCCTGCAAGCTTGTAATGAAACTGTTTAGAAATGTAACTAAATGGTGAAATAATACAGAGAGACTCATCCATATTGTTTACACTTTTAAGTGAATTAGCACTGACTTCTACCAGGGATTCTCTGAGGTAATTATGTTTCCTTTTACTTGAGAACGTTGGGGCTTAAATAATTTGTAAATGGCCTCTCAGCTTTAAATATTACTATGTAAAGCTAGAAAAAATAATTACCAAATAAAATATCACACAATAACACCTTTCTATTTCACAAAAATCAATGCATATCATTTTTGAACATATGTGAAAATTATGAAAATATGATAGACTTACTAAATTCTCATTGATTCCTTTCAACTGTTTACTTTTTAATCTTTTGCTCCCCATCCAAGGTTTAATATTTAACAATCTATGTACATACATATTGATATCTTTACAGATTCATTTACACATGAATCACTCCCTTGCACTTAAGTTTAGGCATTTTATTCATGTCCTTCAAAACATGATTACTGTATTTTCTTTAATCGGTAATATTTATAGGTGCTATTATTTAATCATTTCTTAGAATCTTTTCATTCAAATCACTTATCTTTATGATTGGTAACAATTAAATTCTCTTTTACTCCTACAGCAAATGAAACATTTTATAAGTCTTGTCGCTATCCCCTCGGCCGGCAAGGAAGATGCAACAAGTGAGACTTCTTCTCGAGCAGCAGTTTATTCAGCAAGCTTACAGCTATGCTGGGTCGACCCCGACTTCCTCAAAACCCTGGGCTTTTATAGGCCCATCATCCAATCACATTTGCTTTCTTACAATTCTATAGCCAATAATATAAGTACACCTCTATAGCACATTCTAAACAAGTAGCAATATGGCATTACACATACTTCCAATCATGCATAAAGCTCATGAACAATCACATCTTTTCCTGGAAACTTTCAGACAAACAACTCAGTGGCGCAACCACAAAGGCGGATGCCAGCGCCATCTTGTAATGGATAATGTAATAGCTCTCTACAAAGTCTTATTGCATTTAAGGACTTTATGTAGAGATAGGGTCTTTAAAGTGTGAGCAAAAGCTGATCCTATATGTGGAGCCCAACAAAAGAAAAAGATATCAGGACATACAGTATTTTCATAAGAGAAAAATCTAATTAAGAGACAGTCCTTATCTGCAAACAAAAGATGGATTCCTTCCTTATCAGAAACCCATCTTGTCATCAGCTTCCTTATGGACCCTTAATGTATAGAATTGTGAGAGAATATGTTCTTGTTGTTTGATTTATCCAGTCTATATTTAAATATATATATGTATTCATATACAAATATATTTAAATACAAACATATACACTATAGCAGTTCTTATGTCTTTCCATTCAATATTTTATTTAATATACAAATTCTCCATTTACTTTCTTAAAAGTAAACAGATATATTGCAGTACAGAAATTGAGAACTAATGTGATTTTTTCCCTGAAAGGAAATAATGGGGTCTATGTCCTGGTGTGTCTTTGATCTCTATTCCTGGTAGAATGTACTCCTTTCACTGCTACTTGCTGAGGTTCAGTGGCTGCCTTTTCTCATTAGAGGATGCAACTAGATAGCTGACATTCCACTGGCTTTGGTGACACTCTAGGTTGTTTTCTATGTTAACTGCACCCCTAGTCACCTGAATACCAAGTATGATAATGTCTAGATATCTCATGGTAGAGGCAGACCTGTTGCCCTTGGCTATTATATATGATCTCCTGTTAGCCATTTTCCATTGCTTTGGGGCAATATTGTTATGGTTATGACTCTCTCTAAAGAGGTAAGCAGTGCTGTGGATATTCACATGATCCTTCTGGTCATCTTGATTATTATATTGCAGTTCTACCTATTGGTGGGCTAGGCCTAAATTTGCAAATTCTCTTCCTTTCTTTCACTCTTGTGCATAAAGAGTAAATCAGACAAATCTTTCTGCATAGCTGAAAAAACTCTATGCCATTTTGGGTATCTACTTTAACTTATGGCTTATAATAAAACATAATTCTGTCATTCAGTCTTTGTCCTATTTTGCATTTTTATTGTAATTAGTAAAAGGGTTACATGATGTTTGCCAGATAGAAGGTGCATTAATTCACATACATTGATACCCTTTCACATGTCTTGGTACCCATTTCCCCCCCAAACCCCCCCACCCGTCTTGGTTTTCCCCCCTTCCCTATCAAATTTCAAATATCCAAATGCAAACTAATTCAATATATCAGATAACAAAGTGAGATACTATACCAATATGAGATAACCAAGGGACAGCAAAGGAGATGAGAGACAACATAGTACATTGAGGACAATAATCATTCATTATATGGCTTTTGTTTCAATATCCTAGAGGTCTTTTCAATTAGCTTCACATTATATGGGCTTATGTATCAAGATTTTGCTCTATTGCAGATCTCTGCTAGAAGAGCCCAAGGTTTCTACTGATTATGACAAATGAGGGAAACCATTGAGCCTAAGTTCCTTTGAGTCTGGCTTACTTTACTTAATATGATTTTTTCTAAGTCTTTCCATTTCCTAACAAATGGGGCGATGTCATTCTTTCTGACAGCAGCGTAGAATTCCATTGTGTACAAATACCACAACTTGTTGATCCACTCATCAACTGAGGGACACCTAGGTTGGTTCCATATCTTTGCTATGGTGAATAGTGCTGCAATGAACATTGTTGTGCAGGTGGATTTAGTATGTCCCAGTTTCTGGATGGTTGGGTAAATGCCAAGTAGTGGAATTGCTGGGTCATAGGGCAGTTCTACGTTTAGCATTTTGAGGCACTGCCACACTGCTTTCCAGAGTGGTTGAAGGAGTTTGCACTCCCACCAACAGTGTAGTAGTGATCCCTCCTGGCCAAATCCCCTCCAGCATCTGTTGTTATTCGTTTCCCTGATCCTGGCCATTCTAATTGGAGTGAGGTGGAATCTTAGAGTTGTTTGATTTGCATTTCTTTTATGACCAGAGATGTTGAGCATTTCTTCATGTGTCTATAGGCCATTTTTGTTTCTTCTTCAGAGAAAACTCTCTTTAAGTCTTTGGCCCATTTTTTAATGGGATGCTTGTTACTTTGGAGGTTAGTTTTGGAGTGATTCAATTTTTTGAGTTGTTGATATACTTTAGATATGAGGCCTTTGTCCGTTGTTTGGTTGGTGAAGATCTTCTCCCACTCTGTAGGCTTCCTGATTAGTTTACTAGCTATGTCCTTTGCCATACAAAAGCTCTGCAGTTTAATGCAATCCCACTTATCCAGCCTTTCCCTGATTTGTTGTGATTGTTGGTCCTTATTAAGCAGGTTTCGACCTGTGCCAAGGAGGCCTAGTGTATCTCCTATTCCTTCCTGTAAAGTTTTCAGTGTGTCAGCTTTTACCTCCAGGTCTTTGATCCATTTGGAGTTAATTCTAGTGCAAGGTGACAAAGAAGGATCCAACTTTAGTTTTCTGCAGGTGCTTAACCAGTTCTGCCAGCACAACTTGTTGAAGAGGCTGTCTTTCTTCCATTCTATTTTTTTGGCTCCCTTGTCAAAGATTAGGTGGCCATAGGTCTGTGGTTTAATATCTGGGTCCTCAGTTCTATTCCATTGGTCTTCAGGCCTGTTCCTGTGCCAGTACCAAGCTGTTTTGTGAATTATAGCTCTGTAAGAGAGTCTAAAGTTTGGAATTGAAATTCCTCCGCGCCGTTCTTTCTGCTAAGAAGTGTTTTTGCTATACGGGATCTTTTATTATTCCATATGAAATTTTGGATTGCCTCTGCCTCTTCTATTTCTTTAAAGAATGACATTGGGATGTTGATGGGTATTGCATTGAATTTGTAGGTAGCTCTTGGCAAGATTGTCATTTTCTCAATGTTGATTCTTCCAATCCATGAGCCTGGGAGGTTTTTCCATTTCCTTAGTTCTGCTTTAATTTCCTTTTTTTTAGGGTTTTAAACTTTTCGTCAAAAAGGTCCTTTACATTCTTAGTTAAGGTAATTCCTAGGTACTTTATTTTCTTTGAGGCTATTGTGAAAGAAGTTTCTTTCCTGATTATTGCCTTGTTCCTCTCACTGTTGGCGTAAAGGAAGGTAGTTGATTTTTGTGGGTTGATTTTATAGTCTGCTACGCTTCCAAAGCTTTGAATCAGCTCAAGGACCTTGGGAGTAGAGTCTACAGGATTCTTTAAATACAGAATCATGTCGTCTGCAAAGGGGGATAGTTTTATTTCCCCTTTCCCTACTTGGATCCCTTTTATGCTTGCTTCTTGCCTTATTGCACTGGCTAGCAATTCTAGTACTATGTTAAAGAGTAGTGGAGAGAGTGGGCATCCTTGTCTCATTCCTGATTTTAGAGGGAATGGCTTTAGATTTTCACCATTAAGTATAATAGTAGCAGTAGGTTTCTCATACACAGCCTTTATTACATTGAGGAATATTCCATGGACTCCTAGTTTCTCCAGAGCTTTTCACATAAAGGGGTGTTGGATCTTCTCAAATGCCTTTTCCGCGTCTATTGAGAAAATCATGTGATTTTTGTCCTTGCTCCTCTTGATGTGTTGAATTATATTAATTGATTTCCATATGTTGAATCAGCTTTGCCTCCCCGTGATGAATCCAGTTTGATCATAGTGTATAATTTTTTTGATGAGTTGTTGTAGACGGTTGGCCAGTATTTTGTTGAGAAGATTTGCATCGATGTTCATCAAAGAGATAGATCTGTAGTTCTCTTTCTTTGATGAATCTCTGTCTGGTTTGGGGATGAGGGTTATACCGACTTCATAGAATGAGTTTGGTAAGGAACCTTCCTTTTCAAATTCGTTAAAGAGCTTGAGGAGTACTGGTGTGAGCTCTGCTTTGAAGACCTTACACAATTCAGCTGTGAATCCATCTGGCCCTGGGCTTTTCTTAGGTGGAAGTTCTGTAATTGCCATTTCTATTTCAGAGCTTGAAATAGGCCTGTTCAGTTGGCTTAGTTCTTCTTAGTTCAGTGTGGGTATGTTAATATTGGCTAGAAATTCCTCCATTTCATCTAGATTCTCAAATTTGTTGGCATAAAGTTTTGAGAAGTATTCCCTCATGATATTCTGGATCTTGGTAATTTCTGTCGTGATATTACCATTTTCATCTGCGATTTTGTTTATTTCGATATGCTCTCTTCTTTTTTTGGTAAGATTTGCTAAGGGCTTGTCAATTTTGTTAATTCTTTCAAAGAACCAACTGCTTGTTTTGTTGAATCTTTCTATAGTTTTTTTGGATTCCAAATCATTTAATTCTGCTTTGATTTTAATTATTTGCTTTCTTCTACTGGGATTAGGGTTGGTTTGTTGCTCTTTTTCCAGGAGCTTAAGGTGAGACATTAACTTGTTGGTTTGCAATTTTTCCAACTTGTTGTTGTAGGCACTCAGCGCTATAAATTTTCCTCTGAGTACTGCCTTTGCTGTGTCCCAAAGGAGTTGGTATTTTGTGTGCTCCTTACTGTTAAATTTCATAAAATGTTGGATTTCTGTTCTGATCTCTTCGATGACCCATTGGTAATTCAACAATGTGTTGTTCAGTCTCCATGAGTTACAGGGTTTTCGTTGGTGGAGATGTGTGTTCAGTTCCACTTTGATGCCTTTGTGGTCTGAGAGTGTGTATGGAATAATTTCAGTGTTTCTGAATCTGACCATGTTTGTTTTATGGCCTGAGATGTGATCTGTTTTCGAAAATGTTCCATGTGCTGGTGAGAAAAACGTATATTGTGTTGTTGCTGGGTGGAACATTCTGCAGATGTCTGTTAGATCTAGTTGGTCTATATAGTTGTTCAGTTCTAAGGTTTCTCTGTTGAGTTTTTGCCTTGTTGATCTGTCCATAGGTGAGAGTGGTGTATTAAAGTCACCGACAATTAGTGTATTTCGATCTATGTATGGTTCCAGTGTAAGTAAAGTTTGCTTCACGAAGTTTGGAGCTCCGGGATTGGGTGTGTAAATATTTAGGATCATTATGTCTTCCTGGAGGAAAGATCCCTTTAGTAGTATGTAGTAACCTTCTTTGTCTTTTCTTAGAATTTGAGTTTGAAGTCTATTCTATCTGATATGAGGATGGCAACTCCAGCCTGTTTGTAGGGGCCGTTAGCTTGATAGAGTTTATTCCAACCTCTGACTTTCAAAAGATGATTTTTTTGGGGTAAGATGTGTCTATTGAAGACAGCAGAACGATGGCTCTTGCTTTTTGATCCACTAGACAGCCTATGCCATTTAATTGGAGAGATAAGTCCATTGATATTGAGAGTTAGGATTGAGAGATATTTATTAGGTCCTATCATTTTTAAAAGCGTTTATTTGAGCCTGTGTCTTGACAGTTCTTGTGGTCCTTAGATGGTATGCTGTTTAGGTGCCATTTATTTCACTATATTGCATTTATTTTGGTTTTCTATGTGTAGAATATCTTTCAGAATTCTCTGTAGTGTTGGTTTTGTTTCGACATATTGTTGCAGCTTTTCCCTGGAATGGAATGTTTTTTATTGTTCCCTCAGTTATGAATGAGAGCTTAGCTGGGTACAGTATGCTTGGTTGGTAGTTATTTGACTTAAGGCTATGACATATATGCTTCCAGTCACTTCTTGCTTGCATGGTCTCTGCTGAGAAATCTGGGGTTATTCTGATTGGTTTTCCTTTATAGGTTACTGAACTCTTTTCCCTGGCTGCCTTTAGGATCCTTTCTTTGGTTTCTATTGATCCAGTTCAGATTACGATGTGGCGGTGGGATGTTCTTTTCTGGTCAGGTCTGTTTGGGGTTGTAAAAGCTTCTTGTATCTGGATGGGCCTGCCCTTCTGGATATTTGGGAAATTCTCTGAGATGATTCCCTGAAGTATATTTCCAATACCATTGACCTCTTTCTCCACGCCCTCCTCAATACCAATTAGCCTTAAATTAGGCTTCCTAACTGTATCTTGGACCTCCTGAAGCGCTCTTTCATTTTTCCTAGATTTGGATTGACTCATTTTCTGTTCTTTCTCTATAATAACTAAATTATCTTCAGCCCCGGAAATTCTCTCCTCTGCATTGTCTAACCTGCTATCAAAGCTGTCTACTTTTTCTTTCATCTCCCTTGCTTCTAATTGCTCATTTTTGATGGCTTGCATCTCTTCTTTTAGATCATGTATGGGTTTTTTAACTCCTTGATTTCCATTTGAGTGGTTAGCTCAGTAGCTTTATTTTCTTTGAACATTTGCTGGAGTTCGGTCACCTTTTCATTTGTGGATTCTATGAATTCATCCATCTTTCTTTGAAAAACCTTTATTATGGCCTCCTTTATGGCTTCTTCTTTTTCACTTATCACCTTGTTTATGGTTTCCTCTTGTTCAGCTATGGCTTCCTCCCTTATCTCTTTCTTTATATTTTCACATTTTTCATTCATGATGTTTTTCAATTGCATTTGTGTAGCACTTGGAAGACTCTCCTCTAGGTTTGCCAGTGACTGTTCCATTGGCTGTTTACATTGGGTGGGGTGGGTGGGGGTTGTTGTTTCTTGATTTGACATTTTTCTTGAGTTTCTTGTTCTGCCCATTTGAAAATGGGAGCAAGATTAACACTAAACACGATTATAGTTTTTCAGATATAACCAACCTAGACCTCGGTATTTGGCAGAGTCTAGATGTTCGCAAGTTTTGATTGGTGTTATCACTCTTTCTTTTTGTGCAGTTACCGACCAGTCTAATAATCCACTGATAAGCGATTTATACCCAAAACAATAAGCTTCTCAATCCAATCTCTATTGTCTTTAAGTCCCTCTGAGCCTAGAGAATAATTAAACACCTAGATATACAGTGTTGCTCAACAGCCATCAAGTGTAGATCCCTGCAGTATAAGGGTTGGAAGACGAGCAGATGTCCATAGATAGAAAAATTGAATGAGAGAGGTCAGGGGGTAAGTAGGTAGCTTATTTGAGTACAAAGTTTGGAAAGTATTAGAATAAAACTTATGTGTTGCTGCGCGACTAGCTCTTAGCCCAACCAGTGGCCTCACAGTGGACCATGGGATGGATCTGTGAGCTTCCGTCTGAGCGCGGTTGGCAGACGTTTTCCTGTGATGCTTCCAGTGGCTTCCCCAAGCCAAGGGTCTGGGGATTGAGAGTTTCAGGGGCTCTCAGAAGGTCCAGCAGGTGACCCCTCTGTTCCCAGGGGTAGGGCCCAGCTGGGAACGTGGGCTCCAAGGGCGGAGCCGCGCCTTTTTGGTTCTCAGAAGGGGAAGCTTGCCTGCTGGTAGGCCCTTCAGATCCCTGCTCTGTTTCCACTGCTTTGTCAGAGTCTGTGACTGTGGGGGGCCCCTCAGTGGTGTCTTGCTCAGGGTTCCCAGCTGGAGGATGCCCCGCTCAAGAATTGAGGGGGGCATTTGGTAGGAAATGGAAAGACTTAGAAAAAATTATATTAAGTGAAGTAAGCCAGACTCAAAGGAACTTAGGCTCAGTGGTTTCCCTCATTCGTCATAATCAGTAGAAACCTTGGGCTCTACTAGCAGAGATTTGCAATAGAGCAAAAGGCCATATATAAGGCCATATAATGTGAAGCTAACTGAAAGGACCTACAGGATATTGAAACAAAAGCCATATAATGAATGATTGTTGTCCTTAATGTACTATGTTGTCTCTCATCTCCTTTGCTGTCCTTTGGTTATCCCATATTGGTATAGTATCTCACTTTGTTATCTGATATATTGAATTTATTTGTATTTGGATATTTGAAATTTGATAGGGAAGGGGGGAAAACCACGACGGTTGGGGGGTGTGGAGGGGGGGAGGGAAATGGGTACCAAGACATGTGAAAGGGTATCAATGTATGTGAATTAATGCACCTTCTATCTGGAAAATATCATGTAACCCTTTTACTAATTACAATAAAGAAAATTAAAACAAAAAAAAAAGAATTGAGGAGGGGAGATGCTGGCTCCTATTTTCCCACACCCCCTACCCAGTGTTGTAAGGCAGCGTCCCAAAGCCCTCCATTCTCCAGATCCAGTGCCCTGGGAGAGTAGCCTGGTGGTGGGTGGGAGCTGGGACAACTCCGCCTCCCCTGGTGGGGTGCTGAGTCTTAGGGTCTGCCCACTTGTCAGTCTCCAGTCAGAGGTTTGGGGGTTGAGCCCGTTGGGCAGGTGGGAGTTGGGACAGCCCCGCCTCCCTTGGTGGGGTGCTGGGTCTTATGGGTAGCCCGCCTGTCAATCTCCAGTCAATGGCCTTGGGGAGGGGGCTGTTGAGGGAAGGGACAGGATTCTAAATTCCTTGCCCCCCTGCTCCCGCCAGTCTTTCTCCGGCGGGGTGTTGGGGTCTGAGTTAAGTTCTATTGCTTGGCACCGCTCTGCTTTCCCGATGTGTTTGGGGACAGGCTGTATTACTCACGCCTCTGCGTCTGTCTGCGAGTGCTCCACGTTGGTGGGGAGCCTTTCACTCCCCTCGGGTCTCTGCTACCATCTGTGTTCTGCATCTGTGTTCCTCTGCTTGCTGTTCTGGTTCTGCGTCTGGGTTCTGCTGCTTCCCGGTTCTGTGCTGGTTCATGCATCCGTTGGGCTCCCAGCCTGGCGCCCTCCACTGCCACAGCTTTTCGTGGATTAGAGCCGATGCCAGCCGCTGCTTTCCCCACGTGGCGCCTGCACCCACTCAAGCGGCTTTTCGCGGCTTGATCTGGTGCCAGCGGGGAATCTGCATTGTTCTCATAATAAGGTGCTGCCTTCATGAACTACTGACTCCCAAACCCTGGGTCCAGTTCTCTGAAAATCCTGACCCCTAGTCCTTTCTAAAAACAGCCATTGCCATTGGTGAGACTGACACATTAAAGTGCATGATTTCACAAGCTAAGAATTCCCTCATTGTACTATAATTTTAAACCCCTATCTTCTTCCCTGCCACGTTTTGCATTCCCCAACTCTGTTAAGAGTTACTGGTGCCTCTCTCTAGTTATGAATAAATCTTGATGGAATCCGTTAAGGTCTGTGTCAAATTGTCTGTTAGCCAAATTAGTATAAAAATTTAAAAATAAAGAAAAACAAAAATTGCCAAGAGGCTAGTGGCTCACACCTGGAATCCTAACTACTCAGGAGGCGGAGATCTGTTTGAAACCAGCACAGTCAGGAAAGTTTTTGAAATTCTGATCTCTAATGACACAGGAAAAGACAGAGAGACTACCAAAATAAGTGAAGAAAAAAAAGAATGCATCTAATAATACAGTTCATTGGAGAGTTAGATATTTTCTAATATTTTTAAATGGCAAAAGGTTTATTGCCAGTTAATAATAACATACTTGAAAGTATGAAATAATCAGTTAAGAATTCAATATAAAGCTTTCAAAATGGAGAAAAGTAAGGGAAAGGGTGGGTTCAAAACCAGTCCTGGCACTAAAGATCATGAGTTTCTTTTCTCCAATTAGCCACTTGAAAACCAGAAGTGATGCTATGGCTCCAGAGGTAGGGTGGTAGCCTTGAGCTGAAGAAATCAGGGACAGTTCCCAGGCCCACATTTCAAGCCCCATAACCAACAAAAAATATTGGAGTAATTTTTCCATAAAGTGTTAGATACAAAAGATAAATACAGTAAATATAGTAAACATTGACTTTTCTCTTTTTAAAGAATTACTTTTGAAATCAGATGATAACGTCCAAATTCAAATATATATATATATATATTACTGTTAAAACTCCTCATCTCTCTCAGTGTTCTCTCTCTTGCTCTCTCACACATGAATGCACACATATGTATACAGAAAGTAAAAAAAAATGCCTTCAGGACAGTGTATTCCATTCTTTGATTATGGAAAAACTAAACGATTTATAAGCTAAATTTTGAGGAATATATTTTTCCTTTGGGCACTTACTGTGTTGGAAAACACTTTTCAGATTATTTTTTAAGATTAAAGTCAAAGATTGCCAAGAAAATGTAAAAGATTTTGAAGATTTGTGAATCATAAGCTCAACTATTTACATAAAATCATGGAATGACTGAGTCCATTTGATGATTAGAATGAGTATTTTCTCTAAACATTACATGCTGCTTTAGAGAAACAGTAACATTCATTCACTTTTTTTGATCTTTCGGAGGTTATTCTCTTTTGCCTGATTGATTTTTCAAGATCTTTTATTTCATAGAAGAATATGTCAACTCTTGAGTATCCAATAGTTCTGTTATTTCTGACATGGACTGTTCAAAACCTGCAAGCAGGTCTGGGCTATCAGATTAGCTTTTAAATGCTGCTGTTCATCTGTTCAATTTAATGCTCACTCAGAAGGGACATGCTGTATTGACTAAAGGCTATGCCACACTGCAACTTGGAAAATGAGAAAAGAAAGGCAGGCCCACACTAAGCATACCATTAATTTTGCCTAAGACTGTGATACATCAATAGCACATTAGACCTAATCATGTTTTATACAGTCAAGCACAGAGAAGAAAGATCAGTGTTTTGCATTCAGAAAGGAACAATGCTTTGTCTTTTAAGCATCAGCTATTTTTTCTTGCCCTTAAAAATGATGTCTAATGATTAATCTTTATGAGAAAGGACATTTTCTTGTTAATAATTAAAGCGTACTCTACTATGAAAAGTAAAAATAGGAAATATAAGGCTTTCTGCTAGTACAATGCTAACTAGATGCTTATTAAACAGGAAATAAATAGACTTAGGACATTCTTGCTGGCAGATAATACTTTTCTGTTACATGTATTGATTAAACAAGAAAGAAAATATGTTCCTTGTTCAATGTTGGATTAAGTGAATCAACTCTGTACTCATTAATATCTAGTTTGTATCTTGAATAGTAAAGCTTAATTTTCATTTACAGACAGCTCAGTAAATTACTATTGCTGCTCTGATGTTTTTTTAAACCTATTCAGCTTCTTTTAGAGGACAGTTAACACAAATTATGGATCTTTTAAAAAGGAAAGAGAAAGGAAAATGGAAGGAGGGAAGGATTTAGGGGCAAGGGGGAAAAAGCTTGGTTTATTCTCAGAAACTGATTTTCTAAAGATCAGAGTCTTTCTCCCTTCTTTGAATGTTTGCTTTACTGCTTTAGAGAAAGACAATTTTTCATGAGTCATTTTCCTTTGTAACTCATTCTAGTTTACTAGGAACTTGAAAGAATAGTACTTATTTCAACAGATTGTTGTAAAGAAGGAGATTTTAAGCCAGATGCTGGTTTCTCCTATCTGTAATCTTAGTTACTAGGAGACTGAGATATGGAGAATGGCTGTTTTTATCCTAGAAAGAAATGTATTGGCGAATGTTTCCAATTAATCAGCAATATGCTAGCAAGATGTAACTCAAGTACAAGAGCACCGTTTGAACAAAAAGACAGTGAGAGTAAGAGAGTAGGAAGCACTGTCTTCAAATACCACTGATGGTAGGGATATCAGTACCAGAAAAAAAGGGAACAAAAAAGATTTAATCTACAATATAATACACACCAAGTATAAATTGTTTGGAAGCAACTCTCCACCACTATCTCAGGGAGCAAAAAATATTCTATGAAATGAGGTATTACCTCACATATAGAGCATATGAAGAATAAATACTAAAATTTTAAAATATTTATGCTTTTTGATATTTTTATACTTTTCCTCTTAAAGCTATAAAATCATTTTATTGAGCCTTACTGGGTATATTAATTCTTTTAGCCTCTATAGTCATTATTTTACTTATATTTTTGATGCACAGCCATTTTTATGTTATTTTCAATGATTAAAATTTGATGGTCTTTATGTTTACAAATCTCTGCTTTTTATTTAGGTTTTCATATATTGGATCCTTTTTGTGCTATTTAACATTAATATCTTAAATGACTCATCTCCAATATGATTTATTGCTTTGCCATATTTAAGAAATTCATTTGCTCTCAATATCCATGAGGCCCTGAACACCTGCACCCTGTAATTCTAACCCCTCTATACATTATCCCGACAATTAAATATAATTAAAAATTATTTTAAAAGAATAAAACTTTGAGTATACTGCAAAAAAAGAAATCCATCTGCATTTAGAATATTGAATTTGTACTTTCACATTGAAACTTACTCTTTTTTATTTTTTGCCAGTCCTGGGCTTGGGCTCAGGGCCTGAGTGATGTCCTTGGAATTTCTCAAGGCTAGAGCTCTACCACTTGAGCCTCAGCACCACTTCCATCTTTTTTCTATGTATGGTATGGGGTACCGAGGAATCAAACCGGGGTCTTTGTGCATGCTAGGCAAGCACTCTACCACTCAGCCAAACTCCTGTCCCAGCTTACTCCTATTTTTTATTCTCTCTGTCACTAAATTCTTCCTCTAATAGTGAAAAGAACATTTACATAATCGTCCAGAAACAAGTACATACTAAATCCACTAGCACAACAATGTTCATTGCAGCACTATTTACCATAGCAAAGATATGGAACCATCCTAGATGCCCCTCAGTTTATGAGTGGATCAACAAGATGTGTGTGGTATTTATCCACAATGGAATTCTATGTTGCTGTCAGAAATGAAAAGACAGAAAAAATCATACTAAGGGAAGTAAGCCATACTCAAAGGAACATAGGCTCAATGCTTTCCCTCATTTTTCATTATCAGTAGAAATCTTGGGCGCTCCTACCAGAGATTTACAATAGAACAAAACCTAGATACATAAGGCCATATAGTATGATGCTAAATGAAAGGACCTCCAGGATAGAGAAATAAAAGCCATATAATGAGTGATTGTTGTCCTTAATGTACTATGTTATCTCTCATCTCTTTTGCTGTCCCTTGCTTATCTCATATTGTTACAGTATTTCATCTTGTTATCTGATATATTGTATATAGGTGTATTTGGTTATTTGAAATCAGATAGAGAAGAGGGGAAAACAAGATGAGAATTGAGGATGGGGGGAGGGAAATGGGGACCAAGACATGAGAAAGGGTATCAATGTATGTGAAGTAATGCACCTTCTATCTGGTGAATATAATATAACCCTTCTATTAATTATACTAAAAATATATGGAGAAAAATAATCCCCACCTAGAAGTCTTATAATAGTTTCAAAACATTACACATTTTATTACACGATAATTGTACAATGTAGTCATCTGTGTTGCAACACACTGAACATATTCAATGTGCATGTTATTATAAATCTCCTAATAAGAAGCTAGTCAATACTATAACACAGATTGTATTTCTTCTGACATGTAGAGGAGGCATATTGATTTGAGGAAGAGCTTGGGGGGATGACATTTACAGTACAATGACTTGCATTTAATGAGAACTCTTTCAAATTGTCAATAGAAAACTTAATCTATTTCCACATTAACTAGACATTATTGTCCAAAATAATGTAAAGTAGATTAAATGATTTATTGACCACACATGACTGTCTAGAAAAGGAAAACAATAGTTTCTCCTGGTACAAAATTGTTTTCAGACTCTTCAAGGACCCTCTTTTGTACATTTCACACAACAAACTAAATTTCATTATGAATTTCAACTTTAGGGATACAAATCACAAAATTCATGATTAAAATTTCCTCTGCAAGGAATTTACAAGTTATTGGAAGTCTGGAAATTTGATTTCAAAAATACATGGTTAGCAACGCTGAGATATAAAAAGGAAGGAGAAAGGTTAGTTTTTTTCTATAACTACCTTGCTTGATAATATACCTAAAACTTCAAT
Organism: Megascapheus bottae; assembly: GCF_031878675.1. Classification (NCBI taxonomy): domain Eukaryota; kingdom Metazoa; phylum Chordata; class Mammalia; order Rodentia; family Geomyidae; genus Megascapheus; species Megascapheus bottae. The sequence goes on along the minus strand of NW_028327830.1, from coordinate 379,458 downwards.
ATTTAAAATTAATTGTAGATACTATGTTTATATTTCTTCCAAACACTACATGTCTTTTAATGATAATGTAGAAGTACTAAAAGTAGAAAGCCATCTGGACAATAAACTTGAATTTAAATGAAATATATGCACAGATGGCATCAGTTCTATTATTTATTTGCAAACAAAACTTAAATATTATTCCGATTTTAAGCACCCTTTATGGTTTTCTTCATTTTTTAAAATTTCATTCTTATTTTTTTCCCATAATGGGATTTGAACTCAGGGCTTGGGTGCTGTCTTTGAGTTCTTTCTGCTCACGTCTAGTATTCTAACACTTTGAGCCAGTGTCACTTCCAGTTTCTCTGGTGGTTTATTATAGAAGAAAGCCTAACAGACTTTGCAGCTCAGGCTAACTGCAAACTGTGATCATCAAATCTCAACTTCCAGAGTAGCTAAGAGTACAGGTATGTGCCACCAGTGCCCAGCCTTTTCTTTATTTCTTTCTATTTATTTTATTACTTCCAATTGCTATTTTTTACAGGTAGATTTTTAAATTGTATTTTATTGTCGGGGGTGATGTATAGAGGGGTAACAGTTGCATTCAGTAGATACTCCTTGAACTTTTGTTAGGGATTTCATTGTGGTCTATGGCTTCAAATTTATTTCCTGAATGACTATGAATTTTCAATCTGGCAAAGAATAATCATTGTCTTTTTGTATTTATTGCCTGTACTTGTTTTCTAAATAATGTTACTACTTCAGGATGCCTGAAACTATCCTAATAATTTTTTTCTACAAGTCTTATAGACTGGTATTTTTGTATATATGTCTATAGTCAACTTTGAAATTGTGGAGTAGCTAGTTTCATTTGTGTATAAATATGTAAAGTGATATTATATTATATAATTCATTGTATGTACACATATGAGTGCATGCATATACTGAGAACACTATATGAACAGAATCATTACAAATATTTTCAATTGGTTCATTAGCATTTGCTCAAAAGTTTTTCAAGTCCCTGTTGAACTGAATATCTTGAATAATTTACACACAAAAGTAAAAAAATCTATATGCAAAATTTCTTTCATAAATCATTTCCATTTATACATTACCTGGATGTGTACTTTTATTTCTCCTGAATATCTAAAAATTTTAACATACAGATAATCTTTATCTTTTTGTTACAGTGTTTCTAAATATTTCATGTTTTGTACTCATTTTATCTTGTATATTTTTTGTCAATATATAACCAAGACTCTTTTTCTGTTTGTGCTTTCTTTGTGTCTGACATTTCCAAACTTATGTTTTAGTTTTACTCTTGTTTTGTTTCTGCACATTTCATCTAGTATGTTCATTACCTACCACCTGTTATTGGCAATGTTGTGTTTCTTCACCTAAACATGTTTCATTCCATCTGTTTTTACAGTTGTAACTTGTTTCTCTTTTTGCTGTGTGTTTTAGCCACAGGTTTTACTTATGGATAAATGTCTAAAAAAGCTCTGCAATTTTAAGATGTATAAAATGATGTTTTGTATACATATGGATCATGAAATGATTAAAATATTTAAGATTGATATATAATTGATACATAGACCAATACACAAACTTATGGAGACTGAAAAACATATTTTTAGTGAGTCAGTAAAGTAATGAGAAAAAATTCAAAAGTTCCTAGTATCCAATGAAAATGAAAATAACAGACTCTCCAGGATTTAGAAAAGCAGTTTTAAGAATTTATATTTATAAGCACTTGTATAAATCAAAAAGAAGAGTCTCAAATTAATAGCCCAATGATGAACTTCAAGCTCCCAGAAAAACAAGTACAAGCTAAACTGACCCCCAGTATACAGAAAGAAATTTGGCTCATACTTAACCAGCATTAAAAAAGGATTAAAAAAGGATTTTCCTATGGAATATAGGCTCCATAGTTTCCCTCAAATGTAAAAAATTAATATTCGTCTTGGATTCTCCTAGCAGAGAACTGCAGTAGCTCAAAAGCTATGTGTATATGACCACACAGAACTCCAGATAGGGAAAAAGAGATTTATCCTTGTGGCTTTTGGTTTTTTTTTATTTTTAATATTCTTTTTTTGTAATTAATGGAAGGGTTACATTATATTCACCAGATAGAAGGTGCATTACTTCACAAACATTGATACCCCTTCTCATGTGTGGCTGTTGTTTGTAATATACTATGTGAACATATTTCTTTACTCTTTAATTGTCGAGGCAATGTATAGAGGGGTTAAGTTACATTCGTCAGTTAGTGGGTGCATTACTTCTCACACATTGATACCCCTTCTCATGTTCTTGTCTGTTTCCCTTCCCCCAGTCCCTCCCAATTGTTTTGTTTTCTCCCCTTCCCTTCCAATTTTAAAGAATCAAATTAACATATATACAATATGCTAGGTAACAAAGTCAGATGCAGTAACCACATGAGATTAACCAAAAGGAGGAAAAAGAAAAAAGAAACATAGTATATTAAGAACAACAATCAGAAATATAAACCTCTTATTTCTGTATCCTAGAGTTCATTTTATTTAGTCTCATCCTATATGATCTTACATGCATAGCTTTTGAGCTATAGTGATCCTCTGCTAAGAGAGTCCTAGATGTGTACTGTTAAAAATGGGGGAAATATTCAGCCTATGTTCCTTCACTTAACATGATTTTTTTTTCCAAGTATTTCCATTTCCTTATAAATGGGGCGAAGTCATTCTTTCTGATGACAAAATAGATTTCCATTTTGTATAAGAATCACACCTCAATCCACTCATTTACTGAGGGGCACCTGGGTTGGTTCCATATCTTATCTATGGTAAATAAAGCTTCAATGAACATTGTTGTGTAGTAATCTCAGTATGCCCTTGTTTAAGTACATTTAGCAAAATGCCAAGGAGTAGGATTGCTGTGTAAGAGAGAGCTCTATATGTAGTCTTGTGATGAATAGCTACATTGCTTTCCAGAGTAGTTGAACAAGTTTACACTCCCACCAACAGTGGAACAAACTAAATCATCAATATAATATGAAATTTTAAAAAGGGAGTAGCCTGGCACTGGTGGCTCACATTTGTAATCCTAGCTACACAAAAGGATGAGATCTGAGGATCGAATTCAGAGTCAGCACTGTGGTTCAAATGGTAGTTAGCCTTGAGCAGAGACAGGTTCAGGAACAAAGTTCAGTCTCTGAGCTCAAAAACAAGTTTAAGTCCAGAACTGGCAAAATAAATAGCCAAACAAACAAATAGATGGATCACAATGTATTAAGTGAAATGACGTTATACTTATCCCCCAAGTACACACAGGCATAACAGATAGGTCTTGATCTGTTGACCAAGCTGATTCTAGCCCACATTTGAAGAGATGGGTAGAGTTGGAATAGATGGTTGAGAATTATGAAAGGGTGATACTGATCAATATATATTATACTCACAAACTGACATTTTGAATTGAAATCACTTTGTGCAACTATATAAACATGAAAAAATAAAAGAGAACAATAAGGCAAAAGAAAGACAGAAAATGATGGTATGATATAATGTGAGGACTCCAAAGATTAGCTCAAAATACTCAGAGGACCGTCAGAAAATATGCAGAAAGTAAAATAGCCAAAGGACTTTCAGATTAGCTCAAAGGACCTTCAGAAATTAGATAGAATGTAAAATAGCCACATGTAAGTCTGTAGATTTTCTGTATACCAACGAAGATAGGATGAGAGTAGAAATCACAGGAACATCTCAGTTCACAATCCTCCCTCCCCCCCCCGTCTGTCTCTCTGAGTATGTGAAGGACTTTTACACTGAAAACTGAGTTCTGAAAGGGGGAAATGAAAAAGACAGAAAGAGGAAACAAAGATATGTGTAAACCCTTGAAAATGTTGCTATTGTCTTGGTTTTTAGTATCCCATCTTACTATTCAATTCTAGGCTGTGTTTTTAAGTTTTCTGAATCTCAATATTTCTAGCAATAACAATATATCATGTGGCTTACAGTAGATTTTAGTGTGTTATTGTGGACATCAAGGACTTTGATGGTTATTTCTATTCAAATATAAAACTGTACTTCTAAATTTGGTCTTTTTCTCACACTTCTAGACTGCTATTTTCTACTTTTACATCCTCCAAAAAATCCATTTAGAACTATCTTAGTCATCTTTATTTCACTTTCTCTTTCACTATAATGTTACATTTGATCACAAGGGACCTAGGGTCCAACTTTGTTATGATCTTCTTTACTGCCTATAACATTGCCTACCACATTTCTTTCTAGTTTATGTGGATAAGCTGAGAACCATTAAAACATTCACTTTCATTTCTGTCCTTTCCTGTGCAAAATTAACTCCCCTATTTTAGTCTCCTTTTAAATTCATTTACTTTTTCCTACTTTCTCAGAAAGTAGAAATTCATGATTTCCTCAAAAAACCCTCTAAATTCTAATTCGATGGTCATATCTCTTCCCATTGTCTTTACAAACCTTTAAAAAATGTATGTGAAATGGCTATTCATACCAGAGTATTTCAAGCTTTTCTTCTCTTCAGTCCTCTTCATTAATGTGTCATTCCCACATCCTAACTTGTTTTTTTTTTTACCAATCTAGTAAATAATATCTTACTCTTAATTGTGTGTGTGTGTGTGTGTGTATTTTCCAGTATTGCTGCATGAACCCAGGGCCAGGGAACTGTGCCTTAGCATCTTATTTCTTTTTTAATTTCTTTTTTTAATTTTTTTCATATATTTTTATTGTAATTAATAGAAGGGTTACATGATATTTGCCAGATAGATGGAGCATTAATTCCCATACATTGATACCCTTTCACATGTCTTGATCCCCATTTCCCCCCCACACCCCTACCCCTCATCTTGTTTTCCCGCGTTCCCTATCCAATTTCAAATAACCAAATACAAATATATACAATATATCAGGTAACAAAGTGGGATACTGTAACAATATGAGATAACCAAGGGACAGCAAAAGAGATGAGAGATAACATAGTACCTTAAGAAAAACAATCATTCATTATATGGCTTATGTTTCTATATCCTGGAGATCCTTTCATTAAGCATCCTACTATATGGACTTTTGTATCAAGGTTTTTCTCTATTGAAAATCCAGCATCTTATTTCAAAACTGTTGCCCAGCCAAATGAGCATCATTTTCACTGGTAGCTTTATGTTTGTTATCTGCAGATAAGAATGATGTCTTAATGCAAATCAAAACAACTCTAAGATTCCACCTCACTCCAGTTAGAATGGCCAGGGTCAGGAAAATGAATAATAACAGATGCGGGAGGGGATGTGGCCAGGAGGGATCACTACTACACTGTTGGTGGGAGTGCAAACTCGTTCAACCACTATGGAAAGCAGTGTGGCAGTGCCTCAAAAGGCTAAAAATAGAGTTCCCCTATGACCCAGCAATTCCACTACTTGGCATTTACCCAACCACCCAGAATCTAGGGCATACTAAATTCACTACCACAACAATGTTCATTGCAGCATTATTCACCATAGCAAAAACATGGAACCATCCTAGATGTCCCTCAGTTGATGAGTGGATCAACAAATTGTGGTATTTGTACATAATGGAATTCTATGCTGCTGTCAGAATGCATGACATTGCACCATTTGATAGGAAATGAAAAGTCTTAGGTAAAATCATATTAAGTGAAGTAAGCCAGACTCAAAGGAAATTAGGCTCAATATTTCCCCTCATTTGTCATAATCAGTAGAAACCTTGCGCTCTACTAGCAGAGATCTGCAATAGAGCAAAACCTTGATACTTAAGGCCATATAGTATGAAGCTAATTGAAAAGACTTCCAGGATATTGAAACAAAAGCCAAACAATGAATGATTGTTGTCCTTAATGTACTATGTTATCTCTCATCTCTTTTGCTATCCCTTGGTTATCTCATATTGTTATAGTATCTCACTTTGTTATCTGATATATTTGATTTATTTTTATTTGGTTATTTGAAATTGGATAGGGAAGGGGGGAAAACCAAGATGGGGGGTGGTGGTGGTGAAGGGGTGGGTAATGGGGACCAAGACATGTGAAAGGGTATCAATATATGTGAATTAATGCACCTTCTATCTGGCAAATATCATGCAACCCTTTTATTAATTACAATAAAAAATAAAAATTAATAAAAAAAAAGAATGATGTCAATTTTTCAGCCTAGGCTTAGTGCAAACTATAACTCTCAAATTTCAACCTTCAGTAGCTAGTATTACAGACACAAGCCACGAGCACCGAGTTTTAAATCTAATCACCTGACCTATTATATGCTATTTTTAAATCTTTCTTCTTTCTTAAAGCTACTAGGCTTCTACTTATTTGTTTTTACTTGCTTTATTTTCTTATTCTCGTCTTCTTTTTCAGTCTTACAGTCTAGATCACAGTAAGTTCCTGGCCTTTGCTCGTCAACATTCTATAATCCAGTCTCTTCTAATTCATGGTATAGAAAATGTCTTTAATATCAAGTAATTACTTTACTTTAATCAGAACCTATATACCAATATTCAGAAGATTGATATTTCTGTGTACACTCTCTGGTTAATTGTTCACATGCATATATACATGATTCCTTATCTCTTCATATATGTGATGTTTTATACGTGTGACATTATATGCATAGGCAACATAACATAGAAGTTTGAAATGATTCTATGTTTAAGTACTACAGTGTTTTATATTTCTGTATAAGGATTAGCACATATATTACAAGTTTCTGAACTAAATTGAATGTTTAAGGAAAAATTTTATAGTTTCACTAAGTTGATGAATAGAGATTGTGTCATCCAAATATTTTTTATAACCAGGAAGATCTCATAAAAATAAGGAGAGATAAATATTACTGAGATATTTCCTATTTCCTAAAGTTGAATTGTAGCCTAATAATATGAACCCTGCTTAAATATGGTTATATCTAGGATCAATTTTCTAGAAGAAAAGTGTCATGTTACTGCAAAACATTCTTCATCATTAGAGATGGTGGCATATCAGTACATGAATATGAAAATAGAAAAGCTGCCTCTCAAAAATGGACTTGGGAAGCAGGTTGTTTGCTTTATACTTAATGGTAATATGTATTTTTATATAATGAGAATTCTGTCAAAATAATTTCCTTATATACAGACTAGATTCTATTTGAAAATATGCTCTATTTTTCTCTATTTTTCAGTTTTCCAGAGTAGAGTAGTAAATGCATGAAATTCAGTTTTACTTTGTCAAGCACAATATATAGTTTTTAGAGCATTCATTAAATTCTGAAGTTTGTCTTAACGTTATTATTTTTCTTTTTACAAAGTGACAGGTATCTCATAGGACCCAGAATAAAATCAGGAGAAATTCTTTTTCAGAAAATGAAATTACAGTCATATCACAAAAAATGTTTTAGTCAATGATGAACCACATATGGATGGCAATCTCATAATATTATATCATCTAGTGACATGGAAGTCTATTATTTTATATAGGTACAATCTTCAGTTCACAAAATAAAAACTCAACTAACAACAAAGTTCTCAGAATGTACTCTCATTATTTAATTGACATGTAAATGTGCATTATAATTGTGATTTCTCTTCTTGTAATGAATCCATTTTTTGTATTGTATAAATAGTTCAATAATTAGTTTTAAACTGTGGGTTACAATGAATAAATGTGTTACTCCTATATGTTACCAGTTGTCTCTTGAAATAAGTATTATTTAAGTTTGTAAAGTATTCATTAAATATCTGCCAAATTACTTAAAAATCATAATAGACATTTAATGGGTACTTTAAAATTGAAATAGAAATTATATTTGATTATAAGCAACTGTAGGTTTAAAAAGATATCATTATATGTCTATTAAGACCATTTAACTTAAGTGTTACATAATTAGAGAAGAGCAAGGATTTTAATTGCACATTTGCAAACTGCTTGCTTGCTTTGCTAAATATTCATTTGTACCCACTACAAAAAAAGAGCATGTGAGGTATGAAGACCACATCATTTCTCCTTTTGTAATTATCACATTATATTCAGTGCATTTTTGTGATTTAACAAGATTATATTATGTGCAATAATGAAACCATATGTAAAAATTAAGAAAGATTTATTTTGATTATGTACCCTCTGAAGTATAATGTATTTTACATATCCCTTTTCTACTAAAAAAAGAAAGAAAAAAATAAAATACCTTTCATTGACTAAAGGGCATTCAGATTGCTGATTGATATTGATATGTCAACTGGCTAGCTGAGATAGAGAAAAATTAATGTAAAATTATGATTTGATTATTCTTGTTTTATTCATAGGAAGCACCTCCCAAGTTTCCAATAAAAAAGAATAATTTCTCATTAATTATTTTGATAAGCAGTTGTTTGTTTTCATAGTAGTTAAGTGGGGATTAAGAGGTAGACTAAATAACACTTTTATGCCCTGAAGTATCGACTCATCTTGAAGACAAGATCGGTATACACAACTCAAACAGAAAAAGGATTGTAATTTGATTGTCAGTTCAGTTTCATAGCAAATAAAGTCACTCAGACAGCAGGCTTGTAGAGCTACTAAAAATCCCTCCAAAAAGTTATCCACTTTTAGTTTTTTTTAGTATATTTCCATTAGACACCTGAGGTTGGATCTTATAAACCTGAGCAAGAAAGTGTTCTACTGAGAGAATATTTATTTATATCTATTTCTTTTCTGAATACTTTTCTTTCTGGGAACATTTGAATCTAAACAAGCTTTGATTTTTTTTAATCCATCTACCTATATTTACTCTATTGTTTTAAACTCCTGAATAAACATCACTTGAAAAATGTTGTAAATTGTATGGCAAAGGACATAGCTAGTTAATTAACTAGGAAGACTACAGAGTGGGAGAAGGTCTTCACCAACAATACAACAGACCAAGGCCTCATATCTAAAATATATCAACAGGTCAAAAAAATTGAATCACTCCAAAACTAATCTCCAAAGAAACAACCATCCCATTAAAAGAATAGGCCAGGGCTGGGAGTTTGGCTTAGTGGTTAAAGTGCTTGCCTAGCATGCATGAAGACCCGGGTTCGATTCCTCAGTACCACATACGTAGAAAAAAGCCAGAAATGGTGCTGAGGCTCAAGTGGTAGAGCTCTAGCCTTGAGAAAGTCCAAGGACAATGTTCAGGCCCTGAGCACAAGCCCAGGACTGGCAAAAAAAAAAGAATAGGCCAAAAACTTAAAGAGAGTCTTCTCTGAAGAAGAAACAAAAATGGCCTATAGACACATGAAGAAATGCTCAACATCTCTGGTCATAAAAGAAATGCAAATCACAACTTTAAGATTCCACCTCACTCCAGTTAGAATTGCCAGGATCAAGAAAACTAATAACAACAGATGCTGGAGAGGATGTGGCCAGGAAGGATCAATATTACACTGTTAGTGGGAGTGCAAACTCATTCAACCACTATGGAAAGCAGTATGGCAGTTCCTTAAAAGACTAAACACAGAGTCCTCTATGACCTACAAATTCCACTACTAGGCATTTACCCAATCATCCAGAAACAAGGACATACTAAATCCACTAGCACAACAATGTTCATTGCAGCACTATTTACCATAGCAAAGATATGGAACCAACCTAGATGTCCCTCAGTAGATGAATGGTTCAACAAGATGTGGTATTTGTACATAATGGAATTCTATGCTGCTGTCAGAAAGAAAGACATCGCCCCATTTGCTAGGAAATGGAAAGACTTAGAAAAAATCATATTAAGTGAAGTAAGCCATACTCAAAGGAACTTAGGCTCAATGGTTTCCTTCATTTGTCATAATCAGTAGAAACCTTGGGCTCTCCTAGCAGAGATTTGCAATAGAGCAAAACCTTGATACATAAAACCATATAGTATGATGCTAAATGAAAGGACCTCTAGGGTATAGAAACAAAAGCCATATAATGAATGATTGTTGTCCTTAATGTACTATGTTATCTCTCACCTCTTTTGCTGTCCCTTGGTTATCTCATATTGTTGCAGTATCCCACTTTGTTATCTGATATATTGGATATATTTGTATTTGGTTATTTGAAATTGGATAGGGAAGGGGGGGAAAAGATGAGAGGTGGGGGAAGGGGGAGGAAAATTGGGATCAAGACATGTGAAAGGGTATCAATGTATGGGAATTAATGCTCCATCTATCTGGCAAATATCATGTAACCCTTCTATTATTTACAATAAAATATATGAAAAAAATATTGTAGAGGGAAGGAAGATGGCGCCAAGACGTAGGGACGCTGCGTAGCTCTCTCTCACAAAAGGAGAGAAACAGGGAGTGCCACGAGCCAACTACCTTAAGAAATCCACAACAACAAACTCAAAAAGCAACGGAGAAGAACTCAAATCAGAAAAGAAATCCAGATAAAGCTTATATCCAACTTTCTCAAAGAATTCCGAATGTGAGGACCCCTCCCCCACCTCTTGCCTCAGGATCCAAGCCACGAAAGCCGCGAAAATCAGCAGCTGGCCCCTGCTCCAAGCCGAGAAAAGCGGCTGCTTGTGCCTGCTCCACGCCGGGAAAGTGGCGGTGGGCGCCGGCTCCAAGCCACGAAAAGCAGCAGCAGTGGAGGGCGCCAGGCCGGGAGCCTAACTGCTGCAGAAAACAGCATAGGACCGGGCCAGCGAATGGCGGAAGCAGCAGAACCCAGACGTGGAACCAGAACAGCAAGCAGTGGAACCCAGAAGCAGAACACAGGCGGCAGCAGAGACCCGAGGGGAGTGAAAGACTCCCGAACACCGTGGAACACCCGCAGACAGAACCAGAGGCATGAGTAATACAGCGCGTCCCCAAACACATAGGGAAAGCAGAGCGGGTGCCAAGCAATAGAACTTAACTCAGACCCCTCCACCCCGGCCAAGAAAGACTGGTGGGAGCAAGGGGCAAGGAATTTAGAATCCTGTCCCTTCCCTCAACAGCTCCCTCCCTCAGGCCATAGACTGGAGATTGACAGGCCTGCTACCTAAGACCCAGCACCCCACCAAGGGAGGCGGGGCTGTCCCAATTACCACCTGCCCAAGGGGCTCAACCCCCAGCCCTCTGACTGGAGACTGACAAGTGGGCGGACCCTAAGACTCAGCACCCCACCAGGGGAGGAGGAGCTGTCCCAGCTCCCACCCACCCACCAGGCTCCTCTCCCAGGCCACTGGATCTGGAGAGTGCTTTAAAGCAGCGGGTAGGGGGTGCGGGAAAATAGGAGCCAGCATCTGCCCCCCCTCAATTCTTGAGGGGGCATCCTCCAGCTGAGAATCCTGAGCATGACACCACCGAGGGGCCCCCCATAGTCACAGACTCTGACAAAGCAGTGGAAACACAGCAGGGATCTGAAGGGCCAACCAGCAGCCAAACTTGCCTTCTGAGAATCAAAAAGGCGCGGCTCCGCCCTTGGAAGCCATGTCCTCAGCTAGGCCCCACCCCTGGGAACAGAGGAGTCTCCTGCTGGTCCTGCTGAGAGCCCCTGAAACTCTCAATCCACAGACCCTTGGCTTGGGGCCACCCCTGGAAGCAGCACAGGAAAATGTCTGCCAACCATGCTCAGACGGAAGCTCGCAGATCCATCCTATGGTCAACTGTGAGGCCACTGGTTCGGCTAACAGCTAGTCCTGCAGCAACACATGTTTTATTCTAATACTTTCCAAACTTTGTACTCAAATAAGCTACCTACTTACCAACTTAGATCAGTTATCCTTACGCTATACCTACTCTTAATTTCTACAATATTCTTACACTCCTATGTTAATCCTCTTGTACCTCCCCTGACCTCTCTCATTCTATTTTTCTATCTCTGGACCTCTGTTTGTCTTTCAACCCTTACACTGCATGGATCTACACTTGATGGCTGTTGAGCAATACTGTATATCTAGGTGTTTAAGTATTCTTTAGGCTCAGAGGGACTTAAAGACAATAGAGATTGGAATGAGAGGCTTATTGTTTTGGGTATAAATCACTTATCAGTGGATGTATTAGACTGGTTTGTAACTGAACAAAATGAAAGACTGATAACACCAATCAAAACTTGTGAACATATAGAGTCTGCCAGCTACAGAGGACTAGGTTGGTTATATCTGAAAAACTATAGTCATGTTTAGTATTAATCTTGCTCCCATTTTCAAATGGGCAGAACAAGAAACTCAAGAAAAATGTCAAATCAAGAAACAACATCCCCCACCCAATGTAAACAGACCATGGAAGAGTCACTGGCAAACCTAGAGGAGAGTCTTCCAAGTGCTACACAAATGCAATTGATAAACATCATGAATGAAAAATGTGAAAATATAAAGAAAGAGATAAGGGAGGAAGCCATAGCTGAACAAGAGGAAACCATAAACAAGGTGATAAGTGAAAAAGAAGAAGCCATAAAGGAGGCCATAATAAAGGTTTTTCAAAGAAAGATGGATGAATTCATAGAATCCACAAATGAAAAGGTGACCGAACTCCAGCAAATGTTCAAAGAAAATAAAGCTACTGAGCTAACCACTCAAATGGAAATCAAGGAGCTAAAGAAATCCATACATGATCAAAAGAAGAGACGCAAGGCATCAAAAATGAGCAATTAGAAGCAAGGGAGATGAAAAATAAAGTAGACAGCTTTGATAGCAGGTTAGACAATGCAGAGGAGAGAATTTCCGGGCCTGACCATAATTTAGTTATTATAGAGAAAGAACAGAAAATGAGTCAATCTAAATCTAGGAAAAATGAGAGAGCACTTCAGGAGGTCCAAGATACAATTAGGAAGCCTAATTTAAGGCTAATTGGTATTGAGGAGGGCGTGGAGAAAGAGGTCAATGGTATTGGAAATATACTTCAGGGAATCATCTCAGAGAATTTGCCAAATACCCAGAAGGGCAGACCCATCCAGATGCCAAGAAGCTTTTAGAACCCCAAACAGACCTGACCAGAAAAGAACATCCCACCGCCACATCGTAATCTGAACTGGATCAATAGAAACCAAAGAAAGGATCCTAAAGGCAGCCAGGGAAAAGGGTTCATAACCTATAAGGGAAATCCAATCAGAATAACCCCAGATTTCTCAGCAGAGACCATGCAAGCAAGAAGTGACTGGAAGCATATATGTCATGCCCTTAAGTCAACTAACTACCAACCAAGAATACTGTACCCAGCTAGCTCTCATTCATAACTGAGGGAACAATAAAAACATTCCATTCCAGGGAAAAGCTGCAAAAATATGTCGCAACAAAACCAAAACTACAGAGAATTCTGAAACATGTTCTATACATAGAAAACCAAAATAAATGCAGTATAGGGAAATAAATGGCACCTAAACAGCATAACATCTAAGGACCACAAGAACTGTCAAGACACAAGCCCAAATAAAAGCTTTTAGAAATGGTAGGACCTAATAAATATCTCTCAATCCTAACTCTCAATATCAATGGACTTAACTCTCCAATTAAACGGCATAGGCTGTCTACTGGATCAAAAAGCAAGAGCCATCGTTCTGCTGTCTTCAAGAGACACATCATACCCAAAAAAACAATCATCTTTTGAAAGTGAGAGGTTGCAATATACTCTATCAAACCAACGGCCCCCATAAACAGGCTGGAGTTGCCATCCTCATATCAGATAAAATAGACTTCAAATTAAAATTAGTAAGAAAAGTCAAAGAAGGTTACTACATACTACTAAAGGGATCTTTCCTCCAGGAAGATATAACGATCCTAAATATTTACACACCCAATCCCGGAGCTCCGAACTTCGTAAAGCAAACTTTACTTACACTGAAACCATACATAGATCGAAATACAGTGATTGTCGGTGACTTTAATACACCACTGTCACCTATGGACAGATCAACAAGGCAAAAACTCAACAGAGAAATCTTAGAACTAAACAAATATATAGACCAACTAGATCTAACAGACATCTGCCGAATATTCCATTCAGCAACAACACAATATACGTTTTTCTCTGCAGCACGTGGAACATTTTCCAAAATAGATCACATCTTAGGCCATAAAACAAACCTTATCAGATTCAGAAACACTGAAATTATTCCATGCACACTCTCAGACCACAAAGGCATCAAACTGGATCTGACCACACGTCTCCACAAATGAAAACCCTGTAACTCATGGAGACTGAACAAAACATTGTTGAAACACCAAGAGGTCATCGAAGAGATCAGAACAGAAATCCAACAGTTTATAAAATTTAATAGTGAGGAGCACACAAAATACCAACTCCTTTGGGACACAGCAAAGGCAGTATTCAGAGGAAAATTTATAGTGCTGAGTGCCTACAACAAGTTGGAAAAATTGCAAACCAGCAGGTTAATATCTCACCTTAAGCTCCTGGAAAAAGAGCAATAATCCAACCCTAATCCCAGTAGAAGAAAGCTAATAATTAAAATCAAAGCAGAATTAAATGATTTGGAATCCAAAAAAAAATATAGAAATAATAAACAAAACAAGGTGTTGGTTCTTTGAAAGAATTAACAAAATTGACAAGCCCTTAGCAAATCTTACCAAAAAAAGAAGAGAGCATATCGAAATAAAATCACAGATGAAAATGGTAATATCATGACAGAAATTACCAAGATCCAGAATATCATGAGGGAATATTTCTCAAACCTTTACGCCAACAAATTTGAAAATCTAGATGAAAAAGATGAATTTCTAGCCAACATGAACATACCCACACTGAACCAAGAAGAAATAAGGCAACTCAAGCTCTGAAATAGAAATTGCAATTAGAGAACTTTCACCTAAGAAAAGCCCAGGGCCAGATGGATTCACAGCTGAATTGTGTAAGGTCTTCAAAGCAGAGCTCACACCAATACTCCTCAAGCTCTTCAGCGAAATTGAAAATGAAGGTTCCTTACCAAATTTATTCTATGAAGCCAGTATAACCCTCACCCCCAAACCAGACAGAGATTCATCAAAGAAAGAGAACTATAGACCTATATCTTTGATGAATATCGATGCAAAACTTCTCAAGAAAATACTGGCCAACCGTCCACAACAACTCATCAAAAAAATTATACACTATGATCAAACTGGATTCATCACGGGGAGGCAAAGCTGGTTCAACATACGCAAATCAATTAATATAATTCAACACATCAACAGGATCAAGGACAAAAACCGCATGATTGTCTCAATAGTTGCGGAAAAGGCATTTGACAAGATCCAACACCCCTTTATGTTAAAAGCTCTGGAGAAACTAGGAATCCATGGAACATTCCTCAATGTAATAATGGCTGTGTATGAGAAACCCGCTGCTAGTATTACACTTAATGGTGAAAATCTAAAGCCATTCCCTCTAAAATCAGGAATGAGACAAGGATGCCCACTCTCTCCACTACTCTTTAACACAGTACTAGAATTCCTACCCAGTGCAATAAGGCAAGAAGCAAGCATAAAGGGGATCCAAGTAGGGAAAGAGGAAATAAAACTATCCCTCTTTGCAGATGACATGATTCTGTATTTAAAGAATCCTATAGACTCTACTCCCAAGCTCCTTGAGCTGATTCAAAGCTTTGGAAGGGTAGCAGGCCATAAAATCAACCCTCACAAATCAACTGCCTTCCTTTACGCCAACAGTGATAGGAACGAGGCAATAATCAGGAAAGAAACTCCTTTCACAATAGCCTCAAAGAAAATAAAGTACCTAGCAATTAGCTTAACTAAGAATGTAAAGGACCGTTTAGATGAAAACTTTAAAACCCTAAAAAAGGAAATTAAAGCAGAACTAAGGAAATGGAAAAACCTCCCATGCTCCTGGATTGGAAGAATCAACATTGTGAAAATGACAATCTTGCCAAGAGCTATCTAAAAATTCAACGCAGTACCTATCAATATCCCAATGGCATTCTTTAAAGAAATAGAAGAGGCAATCCAAAATTTCATATAGAATAATAAAAGACCCCGTATAGCAAAAACATTTCTTAGCAGAAAGAACAGCGCCGGAGGAATTTCAATTCCAAACTTCAGACTCTGTTACAGAGCTGTAATTATCAAAACAGCTTGGTACTGGCACAAGAACAGGCCTGAAGACGAATGGAATAGAACTGAGGACCCAGATATTAAACGACAGACCTATGGCCACCTCTTCAACAAGTTGTGCTGGCAGAACTGGTTAAGCACCTGCAGAAAACTAAAGTTGGATCCTTCTTTGTCAACTTGCACTAGAATTAACTCCAAATGGATCAAAGACCAGGAGGTAAAAGCTGACACACTTAAAACTTTACAGGAAGGAATAGGAGATACACTAGGCCTCCTTGGCACAGGTCGAAACTTTCTTAATAAGGACCAAGAATCACAACAAATCAGAGAAAGGCTGGATGAATGGGACTGCATTCAACTGTAGTGCTTTTGTATGGCAAAGGACATAGCTAGTAAATTATTTAGGAAGCCTACAGAGTGGCAGAAGATCTTCACCAACCAAACAACGGACAAAGGCCTCATATCTAAAATATATCAACAACTCAAAAATTGAATCACTCCAAAACTAACCTCCAAAGTAACAACCATCCCATTAAAAATGGGCCAAAGACTTAAAGAGAGTCTTCTCTGAAGAAGAAACAAAAATGGCCTATAGACACCTGAAGAAATGCTCAACATCTCTGGTCATAAAAGAAATGCAAATCAAAACAACTCTAAGATTCCACCTCACTCCAGTTAGAATGGCCAGGATCAGGAAAACGAAAAATAAAGGATGCTGGAGGGGATGTAGCCAGGAGGGATCACTACTACACTGTTGGCGGGAGTGGAAACTTGTTCAACCACTATGGAAAGCAGTGTGGCATGCCTCAAAAGGCTAAACATAGAACTCCCCTATGACCCAGCAATTCCACTACTTGGCATTTACCCAACCATCCAGAAACAAGGGCATACTAAATCCACTAGCACAACAATGTTCATTGCAGCACTATTCACCATAGCAAAGATATGGAGCCAACCTAGATGTCCCTCAGTTGATGAGTGGATCAACAAGTTGTGGTATTTGTACACAATGGAATTCTACGGTGCTGTCAGAAAGAATGACATCACCCCATTTGTTAGGAAATGGAAAGACTTAGAAAAAATCATATTAAGTGAAGTAAGCCAGACTCAAAGTAACTTAGGCTGAAAGGTTTCCCTCATTCGTCATAATCAGTAGAAACCTTGGGCTCTACTAGAAGAGATCTGTAATAGAGCAAAATCTTTATACATAAGGCCATATAGTATGAAGCTAATTGAAAGAACCTCCAGGATATTGAAATAAAGGTATATAATGAATGATTGTTGTCCTTAATGTGCTATGTTGTCTCTCATCTCCTTTGCTGTCCCTTGGTTATCTCATATTGTTATAGTATCTCACATTGTTATCTGATGTATTGAATTTATTTGTATTTCTTTATTTGAAATTTGATAAGGATGAGGGGAAAACCAAGACGGGTGGGGGGTTTGGGGGGGAAGGGAAATGGGTACCAAGACATTTGAAAGGGTATCAATGTACGTGAATTAATGTACCTTCTGTCTGGCAAATATCATGTAACCCTTTTACTAATTACAATAAAAATAGTTTTTTCTCTATTAAATTATAAAAAATAAAAAGGAAACTTCATCTTGGAAAAAAAAAGAAAAAAATGTTGTAAATAGTCTTGCTTCTAAACTTTCTTCATTTTGAGTGCAACCATTAAAAGTGACGATACACATATAACCTCAACAGTTATCTGGAGGCAAAGCATTTTAGTTACAATAGTTTAGGACAATAATTCTAATTTTATTTTATTTTTTTGTATGTTTGTTTTATATATATATATATCATTTGACAAATTGTTTTATAGCTACAACACATCTTGTTCAGTGTCACCCCTGTTATCATTTTCCCCTGCCCTTTTGCAATCCAGTATTATCCCTTATTTTTCTTAATTTTGTAGGATATGCATTGAATGTTATGACCTATGCTTAGTTTTCTGAGGATCATCCAGTCTACTGTCCAAAGTAGTAACACTAGTTTACATTTCTACTACCAATATGGTTTCTATTTACCCACATCCACACCAAGATTTCTTTTTATTCAAATATATGATTTTGGCCAAGCTAAATGAATGGAAGCTCAGAGTTGTTTTGATTGGCATTTCCTTTGTGGCTATGGATGATGAGCATTTGTGTCTTTTCCATTCTTAACTCTTCTGAGAAGTCTCTCAGCTCCTTTACCTATTTGGTGATTAGTCTATTGGTTTTGTGTGGGGTTGATTCCTTGAGCTCCTTATATATAGTACAACAAATTGCGGGATTTTGTTTTCTGATCAAATTGGCTGCTGTGTATCTTTTGGTTGTGGAATTGACCCATTGATGTTTAACGTTCCAACTGAGAAATATGTCATGTTTCTTACAATTCTGTTGTTTCTTACAGTGCCTTTCTTTCTTTTTCTTGTGTTTAATAAGCTAGTCTACTGACTTTTTTTCAGTGTTGTTTCCTTTACTTTGATTGATTTCTTCAGGTTGTATACTTTTTTGTAGTGCCTATTTAGTATATTTTAGTGCTTATTTACCTTGTAATGCTTATTTGGTAACATTTACTTAGTTTGTTTGTTTGTTTGTTTATTTATTTATTTATTTTGCCAGTCCTGGGCCTTGAACTCAAAGCCTGAGCCTGTCCTTGGTCTTTCTCAAGGCTAGAGCTCTACCACTTGAGCCACAGAGCCACTTCCAGCTTTTTTCTATGTATGTGGTAACGAGGAATTGAACCCAGGTGGACGTGCATGTTAGGCAAGCACTCTATCACTACGTTGAACTCTCAGCTTACTTATTTAGTTTTTCAAGGAATTCCTTTAGTTTTGTTTTGAAAGCTAGTTCCACCATCAATTATAAGTCTTAGATTTACTGTGAACACCAGTTTGGGGTGGCAATTGTCATTCAGAGCATGAATCAAACCACTCTAGGCTCTTGCTTCATTGAGACTTTTGTAGAGAGGTCACTTAGTAATATTAATCTTTCTGTTGTAATAAAATATCCTCTTTGATTTTGTTGCATTTAAAATTACTTTCTTCTTTATTTTTTATTTTTTTGCCAGTCCTGAGCTTGGACTTTCTCAAGGCTATAGCTGTACCACTTGAACCTTAGCGCCACTTCCAGCTTTTTTTTTTTCGATGTATGTGGGTACCGAAGAATCGAGCCTGCGTCTTAGTGCATGCTAGGCAAGCACTCTACCACTGAGCCAAACTCTTGGCCCCTACTTCCTTCTTTTTTAAGACTAAAGTTTTTCAATGCACTATGTCCAACTGTATTTCTTCTCCAATTGTCTGCTAGAAATTCTTTTTGTCAGGTGGGTAACATTCTCCTTCTTGAGATTGAGGAAGTTTGTTATTATTTTTTCAAATAGGTTTTCAATGCCTTTGGATTGAATTCTCTGTCATCTTTCATAATTAATGATAAATATGATCTTCCAATACTTTCTTTTTAAATTTAATTTTATTGTCAAGGTTGTGTTCAGAGGGGGATACATTTATATATGTAAGGTAGTGAGTATATTTCTTCCCTAACATTGCTACCCCTACTACATTTTTCTCCTAGTTTTCTATTCCTCCCTACCAACCCCTCTCTTCCCAAAGTCCTCTCCCTCAGAGAAATTGGCAAGTTCATTTCCAACAATTGTCTTTTGAGTATAGCCGTTATATTCGTATACTCTTTGTCCTTTGTCTATTCTGAATGTTTATACCATACATCTGCATCTTATCTTCATTCTCATTAGAGTCCTTTCCTACTTCGCTGCAAGTTTATTGAGGTAGTTAAAATTAGGTTCAGTAACTGTTCAGTTGATATTTGGAGAGGCGTAGACAGACATGTAGGTGAAAATATTTTCAAAGATATCTTTTTTACATGATTTTTGCTCCCCTTGAAACCACCTTTGCTAAACAACAAATTAACAAAATGCTAAATGTTTCTTCAGAAAAATATGAAGACAATAAGAGATGTATAATTTGCATAATTTCTTTTCATAGGTACACAAGCATTACTGTTGACTTTTGTGTTAATAACAATTCAGAAATATAAACTTGTAAATCAGCCAGTTAAATTGAACATGAAAGTACTGTTCTAATGAATTCTGGGTAGATATGTTATTTTTACTTGCCTCTCACAGAATTTATTTTTGTGAACAAAGTTTGAAAGGTAAGCATAATGGGAGAATAAGCAGAGGAAGTAATGAATAAAAGGAGGCATCTCTATGTAGACAAACATCTTCCTTCAGCCAAGAAACTTTAGCAGTGATTTTCTCACAGTTTCTAATATGTACTGCTATGATATAATTTAAAAAATATTTATTTCTTTTTCAGCAGTACATTGCCATTACACTGGGGAAAAAACACCCAAGAAACCACTATGGAGTGTCTAAGTTTTGATTCTTTACACACAGAGGTATACAGTGCTGAATTTATTAAACAGCTCACTTTTATATGAAATAAGTTCCTAGTATATAAAGCTTTCTCTAAATTTTCATAGGTCAAAAATCCAGTGTTTAGTAATTATCAGATTATTTTATTTAGTTACTATCTGATGACAACTTTCTGAAAATAAAGCCTTCCTGAAAATGCTGTTATTCTTGTTATACAGCTATCCCAGTGGCCACATTTACATAAAGAACCAGTAAAAATAAAAGCTGTCATATTTCATTAATTTTGCAGTTTTATGCCAGTGCCACCATATTGATTACTCTTACTGAATCTCAGCTTTGTTTTTTCTTCTGTATCTGTACCGTGTGTGTGTGTGTGTGTGTGTGTGTGTGTGTGTGTGTGTGTGTGTGTGTGTTTGTGTGTGTGCATGAGTGAGTTGGGATGAGTATTTATATACATATATTCAAGACAAATTGTGTTCATTTGTTCTCTCCCTACTCAGAAATATTCACAATCATTTGCCATAGTATCACATTAATTCTAGAGACAAATTAAGAAGTGCTGACATTTCCATAACAATCAGTCCTCAAATAATGTGGCATATGTCTTGATTTTATTTTTATTCTTCAATTTTTCTAACAGTTTCAGTTTTCAGTGTAGGCTATCCTCAACAATTTGCTTACATCTCTTATACTACCGTACAACTATCACATTTCAGCTTGAGGAAGGAAGAATTAAGAGTTGAACATTACTTCTTCACAGAAACAGACTATGGAACTTGTATTAATGTCCAATTGGCCAGAAGTTACAGACACACAGCCATATACAAGTGAAACTGAAAAATGCTGTTTAATGAAGTAAGCCATTTCTCCAAGTTTTAATCAATCAGAGAAGAAAAGATTTAGGAAGATAGGCAGTAATCATTGTAAAAATTACTGATGGCAAGGAACCCTGTATTTTATCCTAAAATATTCCTTTATATTATTCAAACATTCATAACTTAAATTGTTTTATACTGAGCCCTCTTATTCCATAAAATAACAGAAGAAATGTCACTTTTTTAAATGACTTCCTCTTTTCCACATTTGAAATACTGCTTAAGATGTTCATTCACTTAAATATAGATTATCAGTAAGACTTAAAAAAGAATTGTCACTTCCTGCTATTATAGACATTAACATAATCCTGGGGCAGCAACATAGTGATTTGTAATAATATTTGTAATCATATTTGATGGTTGAATATTTCCAAATTGCACTATGCTGAACACATTTATTAAGAAATCTTATTTGCCGAGTATTGTACACATATTCCATTTTCTCTATCCCATCATCTCTTGACTGACTTCACAGTATGTGCTGTACAAATATAAGTCATTATAGACTTTAATTGGGTGCATTTTACGGCTGCTGTCAACATAAGGTAAAAAGATTAATCACTTGTGCACTTAGTGTACATACCAGAGCTTTTTAAAGATTCAATCTTATTCATTTTTCTAAAAGGTTCATTGAAATGCACAGAAGTACAATCTGATTGACTGCCTTTGCCACTATTTCAGTGGCCAAACTAAAAGCCAGTACATTTAACAACACAAGAAAAAAACCCAAATGGAATATATCACCCTTGGTAGTAATGATACTAAAGAAAACTTGCTTTTGCATTATCTTAAGTAAAATAGCAAAAATAAAAGATATTAAGTGAAGTGAACATTCTTTTTTTCCAAAATGAAACAGTTACCTGTATTTCTAAATGAAAGTTATGAGATAGTAATTATAATAAATGTCAGTGATTCTTAAGTTGTTTGGTTTAAATGTGGCTACAATTTTAACTTATCATTTCACTATCAGTCTTCATTTTACTTTTTCAAAGAGAAATATCTTAAATAATGCGATATGAGTGAATAGAATGCTGTCTTCTTCTTAAAAGGATTCATGTTTGGGGTCACAACAAAATTTACTTGCAACATAAATCTAAGAAACCTATAAAGGAAGTCATGTGGAAGCTAGAGTAGAAAGCATATTTAAGGATGAGCAAATTACACTGATTTCCTTTTATCTTTCCCTTCGGGAGGGTGTGGAATTCAACCAACATTTTCAATTATATTCCTCTTATAGAAAACAAAAACATTAACTACATTAACTGGAACTACAATAATTTGTTGGATTTTGTTCATTATTTTGAGTAATTTAAATTTTGATTATATTACCTACATATGATTCAAAATGGTATCATTTCAAGCTAGCTGTTTATCGTTAATTTCATTTCTTTTCTTCTTTGTCTTACCATCTTTCTTTCTTTAAAATCCTCTGTAACTGAGCACTCTACTTCTAAACAAAATTGGGAGAGCTAGAACAATTCATCTTTTCTGCTTGAAAGAACTAAAAAGATGAATAAAATATATGAAACATTGTGAAATTAAAACCCCAACTTGTAACACAATGAAATATTAGTAGAGACAAATTAGAATAGTTAAAACTAAAACAGATGGCCACAGAGTGTCAAAAATGTGAAAGAACTGTAACTTTCTACTGCTGATGGAATAAAGAAAATGGCAGTCATATTGAACTATACCTTTAAAAATGCTTTAAAACTTATACTATATCTCTCATATGATCCAGTCACACCATTCCCTAAGATTTACTCACTATAAATGAAAACATATGATCTAGGTTGACTTATATGTGTGTGGTATAAACATATCAAACAAATTATTTTAAATGAGCACTTTTATTTGTAATAGCCAAATTTAGACACAACAAATTTGCACATGACTGAAAAAATATACTGTGGTATATTTAATGTAATGCTATATACATACCCATCAATATAATAGGTCTCAAAATATGTACCAGGCAAAAAGAAAGTAGGCCAGAACAATATATGCAGCTTTATTTTCATTTAGGCAAATTCTAGAAAACCCATATTAACCTATAATGATTGCAATTTGGTCCACATTTATATGAGTTGAAAAGTAGAGCAGATATAGGCAAGAATAATTACGTTAACAAGTAAGAACATGTTTGCCAAGATGAATAAGAAACATTCACTATCATCATACTGTTATCTCTTAAATATCTTCCAGAAAACATTTTGTAGTAATTCAATTTAGTATATGTCAATTGCTTCTTTATCAAGCTAATAAAAAATTTTTAGTGAATGGTAGCTAAATTTCCTACTTTGTAAGTAAAATACTTATGTTCTTGAGTGAAAGTATTTTTTATCTAGAGTAAAATTTTTGTTATGGGAAAATACTCTTTTTATGTTTTGGTTTTTTGAATATCTGTTGATGATTTCATTATGTGAGCAGGCAGAGGATAGTGACACTTAGAAGAGTCCTTCATTTCCTTGGGTGAAATCTTCAGTGAACCATGAGAGCAGCAAAGAATATTAGAGTGTTCTATTCTAAATGCACTTATATTTTAGTGGAGAATAAGAAGCATCTTTACAAGGTCTATGGGACCCTACAGAAAGTTTTAGGTTACAGTTTCTGTGTAATGAATTAAATTTATTTGAGCAAAGGGGCATTTGAAATTGGCCATTTTCATACATTGGACATAACTTGAAAATTCATAGTTTCTTGACTTCATGGACAGATTTAAGTGAATATATCATTTGAGAAAGTATCTTTTAATGTTCCAACAGCTAAACATAGAGACACTTGAAATTTTATTTTAGAAAAACAAAACATGAATAGTTTGTCTCACCTAACCAAATAAACATAGATATACCTAGTGTAAATGAACTTACAATAATATTAAAATTAAGAGAATTTATCATATTTTACAGCTACAGCATAAATTTTGCTAAATTATGTTGACAGATACTATTATTACTATAAATGTCAGAAATTTTGACCAGAGACTTCAGATTACATTAAGATAATCATTAGGGTATTCTCATAAGAATATGTGTATGGAGAGGATAAATGTTGATATAAAGCAGTATAGTTTATGTGATTTGAAATTTCATCCATTTATCCAAGGCCCAGGTTTCCCTCTGAAATATAATACACCCATATTTTTATACCTGTCCATAAGAAGTTTGCTGTAAATCATAATAAATTTTGTTAGATTCAAAGGTGTTTTGAGGAAAGCATATTGTTTATTTTACAAGTATTCCCTTAAGTAGATCTCAGCCCAAGGTACATAAATGTTTTACTACTTGGGTATTTTATTTTTTTATCAAATATACAATTTTCTGAAGGGTTTTATATTTCTTTGCTTGCTGATTGCCTAATCTATACCTCCATAATGTATATATTATTTGACTTAATTGGACAGGAATTTACCATAGCTCTCTTCTACTTTAGATGTTTATTTTTTATATTTTTATTGTAATTAATAGAGGGGTTAGAGTTATATTCGCCAGAAAGAAGGAGCACTACTTCACACACATTGAAACCCCTTCTCATGTTTATGTCCCCATTTCCCTCCCTACCCCCGCCCTCATCTTGTTTTCCCCCCTTCCCTTTCCTATTTCAAACAAACAAATAAATGAATATATATACAGTATACCAGATTACAAGGTAAAATACAGTAACAATGCGAGAATACCCAAGGGACAACAAAAGAGATGTTACTTTAGATGTTTATACACATGTATTTAGTGTCCACCTCAAATATTGTGTGAATGACAGATTAGTACCACAAATAATTAGGAACTTTCCGAATCTTTAGTGCGTGCCTTAAAATCTATGTTAAGTCAGCAAAATATGAATACTGATAATGAAACCTTGAGGATTTGCTATATTAGTAGATGTCTTCATTTCCAAGTATTATTATCTATTCTCCTCATCCTGAATCAAACACTTGTCTTTTAGAGCTGAGCTAGGTAATAGATTTCCTCTTTGGATTAGTATCAATAAATCACTAGAGATCACTACACTAATATAGTGTGTTCAGAAAGCTGAAGTAGCCACAATGGCCCCTCTGCCATTGGAGAGGAAATGGCCATACATGTCATAATGGATATTTGGGTCACAGTGTGTGTATGGCATTCATACATCAGATTTCTCAATATGTTTATTCTCATAGCCTAAAATTTTAATAGTATAATGTTACCAATTAGAAACGCGTAGTATTTATAAAGACTGCTCTGAGTGCAATATTCCGTAGCAAATACTAAAAAGGAGCGGTTTGAGCACAATGGACTTGATTGTCAGAAAAACCAGGAGGATTTAGTCTCTAAATTAAATGTAACGATTTCTTTTTTTTTTGCCATTCCTGGACTTGAGCTCAGGGCCTGAGCACTGTCCTTGGACTTTCTCAAGGCGAGAGCTCTGCCACTTGAGCTTCAGCATCACTTCTGTTTTGTTTTTTTTTTCTATGTATGTGGTACCGAGGAATGGAATCTGCGTCTTGCATGCTACGCAAGCACTCTACCACAAGGCCAAACTACCGGCCCAAATGTAACGATTTCTCAGCTGTGATCAATATCTTTCCCATATACTAGAGAAGAATTTAGTAACTTCTACATTGATGTTGCAGTATGAACCAGTTGAGTAAGAGAAAATATAGTCTTTTTAGATTTTCTATTTTTTACTGCTATGTTATCCAAAGGACTTTCTGTGAATAATATAAAAACATTCCGTAGTTTCTATATAATAGTATTTCAAACCTTAAACTCTTCTACTCCTCTAATGCTAAGTATAGTACATATATAGATAAAAACACGTTTCTATCTCTTTATATCTTTATATAGATATACCTACCTTTTCATTCTATTTCATGTAAGTATATATACCTATCTATAGGTGTTGATTACACACACACACACATATATATATATACATAAACACATACCTATAGAGACATATACATATATAAATGTCTATATATATACTTAATCTGAAATTGTATTAGGCTGAGTCAAGTGATGACAATAAACAGTATAGAATTTTACATTATTTTACTAATTATTAATAAATTCCAATCTTTAAAATAATTTTGATAGATTTAAATTTTATTTCAACTGTTCATGAAAATATAACCAAATAGTGTTATTTGAGTTTGTTTAAAGTGAAAACGTATCAATGTATGTGAATTAATGCACCTTCTATCTGGCAAATATCATGTAACCCTTCTATTAATTACAATAAAAAATATATGAAAGAAAAAACAGAAAAACAGAAAAAAAGCAAAAGAAAAAAGAAAAAGAAAAAAAGTATCAGTTTGTTAGTGTTATGGAAATATGTCATTTTATATTACACCATGAGAGAGGCTTTTGATAGATTCAGTATAATTGCTGATTATTTTGAGATGTTTACTTTCCATCACACTAAATGTTTGGGTCTGATATAAATTGCAACATGCTATCAGATTTATGAGAACAATCTTAAATAAATTTTCCATTTTTCCGAATAACAATTCACATAGATCAAGTTTTGACATTATAGTGGGAATATGATGGTACATATTGTGATATTTTGCACTGACAAAAGCCTTTTCAGAATAACAAAACATGTTCATAGTTTAGATAGTACAATCCCTTAAAACTTAGTTTAAACTTTATAACTAACAAGTCAACAAAATGTGATTTTAATCCTGTACAAAAATAAATTTAGTCTACATCAATTGCACTTCCAAAATTTAGATCCATAAAATCCACATTACCCAGTCATTAGAAACATGCCCGAACACTGACAGCTACAGTGAAAAAGTGAATCACTTCATCGCAGGACAGCCTTGAACCAACCAGTAAGCCTACTTCTAATCCATAGAGCCATAAAATCCAAATGAAAATGTGTTTCTCTTTCATAAATGAGCTCAAATATTAGCTAACAATATTTTGCTATACTAGTAAGATATCATGGTAATATTGTATATTTGTTGTATTTAAAGTGTTTCCATTTAACTTTCTTTTATTATATAAACAAATATATAAACATATAAAATATATAGATATATCTATATATGTACATATATATCAGTAAATAAACTGGACACTATATGTCAAATTAATCAGTGAAATATCTTTGGTTTCATAGAGTACCATTTAATATTAAGAATATATGCTGGGTGCCAGTGGCTCACACCTGTAATGCTAATTACTCAGGAAGCAGAGATCTGAGAGTCATATAGTAAAGTCCATGAAATTCTTATCTCTAATAACCACTCAAAAACTAGAAGTGTTTATTTGTTTATTTGAAATAGGAAAGGGAAAAGGGAAAAAAGATGGGGAAGGGAAATGGGGACAAAAACATGAGAAGGGGTATCAATATGTGAGAAGTAATGCACCTTCTATCTGGCAAATATAACTGTAACCCCTCTATACATTAAAATTTTACAAAAGGAAACAAAAGAAAAGAGAGTAGGAAAAAAGGGAAAAAAATGGAAGTAGCAATGTGGCCCAAAGTGGTAGAGGGCTAGCCTTGAACAAAAATTGCTCAGGGACTGTGCCCAGACCCTGAGTTCAATCCCCACACTGTTAAAAAATAAATAAATAAAATTTTAAAAGAAAACAAACGAAACAACAAAAAGAATGTAGACACTGGAAGCAACCAGTGGGTCATTGAGGAGATCAGAACAGAAATTCAACAGTTTACGGTATTTAACAAAAAGGAGCACAAAAATATCAGCTCCTCTGTGACATAGCAAAATTACAGAGATTTACAAAAGCCCAGAATTGCAGGGGTGAACAATTCTGATGCATTACCTGTGTGGAAAGAGTAGGGGGAGAGAAGGAGAAAATTCAAAAGACATATAGTCCATGAGAGTATTGTAAAGCATGCACAGGGTGGTAAATTTCTATCCTACATGTCTAAGTGAAATAGGGGACATGGTAGAGGGATGACATAACCTTATTAATGTCACAACCATACTCCAAGGGTTGATAGATTAATGTATCAAGAACTGGAAATATGTAAGATCTAAAAAGTCACTAAATCAATAAAAATTGTGGCTCAGTGGTAGAGTAGACCTGACTTATCAGCGAAAGGCTTTATGTACATATATGTACATATGCATATGTACATATGTATACATATCTCTCTCTATATATATGTATTTGTGTAACTGAATGTGTACTCAGGCTGGCTTTGAACCATGATCCTCAGATCTCAGTCTCTTGAGTAGCTAGGATTACAGACGTGAGCCCCCACGCCTAGACTGGTTTCTGGATTTTTTATTTTGTCTGTAAGTTTATCTTTTGGAGGGAGAGTAAGTGCGAGCACAGAAATAATGGGACAAAGGGTGAACAAATGCAATAGTGATACTAGGCATTATTTTGAAAATGAACTACAGAACTTAGGGGGAGAGGAATTGCCAGGGAAAAATCTGATCTGGGAGTAAATAATGGAAGGTGTGATTCTATTGAAACATAACGATCATTACTTGACTGTAATCCCTCTGTACATCACTTTCCAATTAAAAAATTATCAAGCAGATATTTGAGGGCCAGAGTTCAAGCACTGTTATTGTCTCAAAAAATAAATACCTTGATAGGCAGACAAAGAGACTTAGAATGATAGGACATATACATTGTTTCATAGATAATAATGATAGAAAGTGTCCAGATAGGTCACTTTTATGTTCATCATTAAGTTCTTGGAAAAGATAAGTTTGAAATTGGCAATGTTAATGCATGCTCTTATTTCTTCAAATATTACACATGTTTGAAAAATACAACTTGAAAATACACTTTCTAAAGCAATTATTAGTGTATATGAGAGAAAATCAAAGCACTCATGAGAAATATGATATATGTAAATTAATACTAGGCTAGTCATAAGTTATACTAGAAATAATGCCAAGAAATTTAGCATAAAATGTTTTGATTAAAACTACACAAGACATAAACATAAATGATGTTTATTCAGTGATACCAAAATATACAAATAAAAGGAGTGTCTGACAGAGCAATCTTAAATTCTAGTTGTAGGAAAAAATATGTTCAAGTCTGTAGTTGATTATGTATAAATAAATCATATTCCTATGAATAATTGTAAAGGCAGATCAATTCATACAATGTAGAGTTTGATAGGTTTATATCTATTTTGTAAATCATTTTTTGGTGAAAAATGTGCAGTTTCTCACTTTTTAAATCATCTATAGTAACAGATGAGTATATCTATGAAGAAATGTTTATGGTCCAATGCAGTTTTATTTCAATAGATAAACACGATGAAAGGAACTTGATTTCTCTTTGTCGTAAGTCAAAATTAACAAGATAAATAGAGAAAAAGAGATATATACAAAAGAAAGAAATCCTTTCTCTTTTAGGCAAGTGTTAGAATTACGAAAAAAATGTAGGACCCATAACTACAAATTATGCAAATTGACTTTTTCCAATATTCTACCAGCAAAATGCCCATATAATATTGTTAAGAGTTTATGAATACAGTCCTTTTTACTTTTGTAACTCTAATATCCCTGTTCATCATCTTTACAATAAAAAAATAAGAGACAGGTTTATGAAGACTAGTGCATGTGAGAATTTATGAAAATAAAAGACTTACACAATTGTATCTATAGCTAAACTCTCACATTTATAGAGATTTTTAAAAATATTTTTTCTCCATATTCCTGTCTCTGTCTCTCTGTCTCTGTTACTCTCTTTCTCTATATCTGTCTCTGTCTGCCCATCTGTGTCTATCTCTAGCTCTATCTATGTCTCTCAGTCTTTATCGCTCTGTCTCTGTCACTCTGCCCTTTTCTGTCTCTGTCTCTCTTTCTCTTTCTCAGTCTCCTCCCAATACTAAGAATTATATTCAAGTCATTGTGCATGACAATTTAGCACTCAACCACTGGACTTAGATCCCAGTTCCTATAAAAAAATTTAGATGCACTGTTTTATATTACTGTATTAAAAATGAGTCAAGCTGTTTAAGCGGCTCAAATCTGTAATCTTAAGGAGGCAGATGTGAAGGAAAACAACTTGAGAATTAGTCCAGGCTCAACCAATAGCTGTGTACAGAAGGATGTGCCTGTCATTCTAGCTGTAGGGAAAGCACAAGAGCTGAACACAGTGGCATGTTTGTGTTATCCACAGTGACATTGGAAAGAACAAGTATGAGGATCTCAACACATATTTGTCTTGGGGAAAAAAAGACCTTACCTTGAAAATAAGTAAGTCAAGCATAGACTGGAACTTGCATCAGCTAGTAAAGTGAGTGCTTTGCAATCACAAGGCCCAAAACTCAATTCCTAGTACAGAAAAGAAAAACAAATATTTCAAGTAAAAGGATAAGTCAAGGAATATATGGGAATGACTAAGCAATAAAAGAAGTAGTTATTTTACTAATATTTTTTATCATTGGTTCCTCAAATACTACTATCATTATCCTTAAGGTAACCACTACTGTTTCATGACAAGTACTAATATTTGTGCAGTCTCTTCTCACGTGTACATGGTAGGATTCAATTAGCTCTGAAAGGTGACATTTTTCCACTTCAGTTATCTGTGTTTAGCTGACTCAGTATTCGGATTAGTTCTGTAAATAATTCACAGAGGCTTATAGTTTCACCAAATTAATGTCAAAGAAAGAGGTAAAGGAAGACAAGTTTTATTTTGAAGTAGAGATTCAAACAAGACTTGTAAGTATAATTAGCTAAAACTGAAAATTTTATTTGGGGTCGGTTTGCATTATTAACTCACAGAAAGGCACTGGGTCTGTGTTTGCATTTCTATAAATACAGAAATTACAGAATTTAAATATGATTAAAATACTTTAATTCTGGCAGTAGCTGGTGATAATGAGTTTTAATATCTTCATGTTGAATATTAATCTTCACCCTTGTTTAATGAAGTTGAAAAAATATTCAGGAATAAAAACGAACATAGAAGCAACCTTTGTTTCCTTCATAACAATTTTCTGGAAATTGCTTCATGTTTGCAGTATTATATGACACATAAAGATGGAAAATTTTCCAAATAAAATAGAAGAGTCAACAAAAATCAAAGATGTCCTCATATTTAAATGATAGGAAAATACAAATATAATTAATGTATGAAAAGTTTATATCTAAAAGAAAAGCACACAGTTTTGAGCTAAAGAAACTCCCTGAGTGATGAGAGCGTTTAATTCATTTTAATGTACAAACTATTACAGCTTAGCAATCTGGTACAGCATGATTCAGTTTATCCTCAAGCTGTTATGATGGGACCTGCATGTCATTGATGCAGCCTAAAATTTAAAAGACTTGTGTATATCACTAGTCCACAAAAGATGAAAATATCAAATTTTAAGTATGGTTTCTAGCAAATGCTTATCCATTTCATATGCTATAATCAATGACTATAGTGTTACATATTGAACTACAGTTAAGTCAAGATTCATTCATTATACTGTAACAATGTTGAAAATGTATTGCAATTAGACCAGATTAGGTAATTCAGGTCCTGTTTGTAGTAACAAAAATGACAAAAGGAGGTGATCACATCTGGCTAGTATAGAACAGTGTGAATATTTGAAAAATAAAATTAAAGTCAAATTCTCACAGATCACACAAATCATACTGTTCACTGAATGAGCAAAGGATGAAAATTCTCTACACACTTACCTTAGTTGTTTCACACTGTATAGTTTGTGAATGGTTAATGCATAACAATAGGTCAGCTATGTATTTCTATGTACATTTGATCACAAAAAATGATAGTAATTAAAAACTGTTCAGGAAATAGTGATAACTAAAAGTGTTCAGAGAGCAAAAAACATGGAATTATCACCATGTTTTGTTAACACATGCAAAACATGGTGATAATTCCAAAGGGAGCAGATCTAACACTGATAATGTCATGACAAGTAAATGATCCTGTTTACACATGCTTTGTTTTATTTTTCTTATATAAAAAATAAACTGATAAATAAATAACATTTTGGTAATGTACCACCCATGAGTAAGGAAGTCCATCAACTGAACTCAAATCTAGCTTTTTACCCATGCTAATATATACAAATAGAAATGTACATATGGATATATAGATGTACACATGTATGATATATATCATACATATATCACATATATGGTCAAAAATTGTATGTGAAGTAACAATGTTTGAGAAGAAATGTACTCATGACCTTACTTATGTAACCCTTCTGTATAACCCCCTGACAATAAAATTAAATTTAAAACAAGATAAAGATTATGTTAGTAAGGTTTGGTTCTGTGAAGTTACGTTGGTGTGGATCCTCTATTTCTGGAGAGCAATTTCTCTTTCTTCTTCATTGAATGGAGAGGGAATACACTTAGGAAGGATCTGGAACAACTTACAAAGAAAATAAAAATTTCCTGTTTTTAAACAGAATGAGAAAAGTAAAGAGTTCTCTCTGCATCTACTAGATGCGAACTGCTATGGCTCAAAGTACAGAGTAAATAGGAAGACTCTAAATCCCTTTAGTTCTAAGTGGTCATCTGGCCTTCATTTTGTGAACCATGAATAAAGCAACAATGTACATAGATATACTTACACATGAGACATAGAACAACACAATATTATGATGGTAATAATAATTGTAATTTACAAATTATGATGGGAAACTGACAAATACAATGGTTTCCCAATTGCCCAAGGTCAAATGGATTATTCAAAGATTTACCCATATTCAAATTTGTACAGAACAAGGATTGGCTTCTTAAGCACTCAACTACTGCTACTATAGGAAGTCTCACATTTATGAAGCTCATTATGATTCTAGAAGTCATGAATCTTGGGAATAGTCATTTGCATTTTCATTGTGCTCTTATCATATTTAGTTTTCATTTATTATCTTATGTACTCAACTATAATTTTTGTTGTTTCATCATTTAAATGCCAGCAACCAGGGAAGTGATAAACAAGTTGGCACAAGATTCCTTAAAAATACTCTCTAGATACTTAAACAGCAGATGGCCTCTGATAAGTTAGATTCCTATTGCAGTCATGAGTAAGCTATGATTAAATATTAAATCAACTCATGTTCTCATGAGTATCTTGATATCTTGTTTTATTTGGTAATTAAACTCTGAATAGTCCAAGTCTTACAATCAGTTCAATACTATGCATCCTTTTGTTTGATAAGAAATGATCATTTGTGAGCTTCTGCAGATACTCAACATGATATCAACTGAGAAATTTCTGTTCATGATTTCATTTCATAACCGTGTGATGAGCTTAACATGAGAAAAGGCAGGTAAAAGAGAAAAACAAATGCATGAAAATAAAAGTCAGTAAGTAAGTCAGTATAGAAGTTGCTTAGAAATCTTTGAGATTTTAGAACAATCATAATCTTGCCATATTATGCTCAGGAGTATATTGAGGAAACTACACTGGTAGAACAACAGAAATACTAATAGCATACTGGTGATTTAAGAGCATATATTGCAGCACTGTTTACATGAAACAAGTTATGCAGTCATCCTGTGTGCTTATCAACTAATGGATGAGAAAGAAAATGTGGTACGTTCACAATGCAATATCATATTCTGACTTATCCATGATATTTGGAAAAGGTAATGTGGTCTATTAAATAAATACCCATCATAAAAATTGTCAATGTAGCATTCAAAATAGATTGGAATGACTTGGAAAAATATTATGTGATGTAAGCTAAACACAGAGAAACATTATTTGTATGATTTCCCTCATTTGTGGTAACTGAAATGTGCCTATAAATCTACAAGCAATGCAAAAAGGTACGCTAAAAAGATAAATTATATAGGTACCTAGACATTCACACAGTGAGTATATACATATATATACATACATACATACATACATACATACATACATACATATGTATGTATGGGATTTTTCTTTCTTTGAAGTAAATCATTGGCTTTAATGAAATGCTTAAGTATACGAAAGTATTCTGAAGATCATCCAGTTGTTCTCTTTATTTTAAAAGTAAATTTCAGCTGAGTATCTACAGCTCATGCGTATAATCCTAGCCACTCAGAATTCTGAAATCCAGAGGATGGAGTTTGGTGTGAAGTACAGGCAGAAAGTCCATAAGACTTTGTCTCTAAAATAACGTGTAGAAAGTTATGGTTACAAAATACAGTTCCAGTTATGCAACAGAACCAAGCAGATATGAGGCCCTGGGTTCAAATACCAATACATGAAAAGAAGAGAATTCCTATTGCTATTCACTGCACATACTCATTTTGTAAAATTAAATATAGGCTAAGTATTTTTGAAATACTCATTTTAGCAGTTTGCTGTTATGCTATTACTCTAATCCAAAGTTACATTTAGGATTACTAGAAAAGTTGCATTGCTCTTGTTTATATGATGAGTTGTATAATGTTAATGAAGATGCTTTTGGCACAGGGTTTCATGTCTTTGCTTTCGTGGGAAATATTTTTTGCAGCACCAGAATTTTCTACTTCCCCTAAACTGTCCCTGCCACATGAGAAACTTAAAATCCTTGCACACATTTCCAGCAAGGTTGTAATTTAGTGTCATAGTAGATCTACAAAAGTAAAGGATAGAATATGGACAGAAAGGATGAGATGCAGAGAGTCACAGTGCTAAAGTCGAGGGAGTGCGAGTGCAATGAGGACGAGAGCTAAGCAAATCTTTCCTCATATGTGGTGACATGATGACATGCCTTATTTCATGCTCCATTGAGAGAGAATGCAGGAGTGTGGTGCTAATGTTCATTGTCACTTTCCTCTGTCCTGCTATTATAGCCTTCATTACTGGGTGTAAATGCACTGAAGCATGCAAAGTAATATTCTGTGGGTCATATTCTCTCCTGTCATTACTTGGCCTCTGAAATGGGTGCACAATTTTTCTATATGAGCTCAATTCTGTATGCCGTACTTTTAAAAAAATGGTTCAAGGTTGGCAGTAAAAATCTGTAAAATAACATTTTTCCAGTTGAAAGTGCTCTGTATCAGTAAAGTTTACATATATATAGATAGATACAGAGAGAGACAGAGAGAGACAGTGAGGAGAGAGAGACAGAGAGACAGAGAGAGAGAGAGAGGGAGAGAGAGAAAGAGAGAGAGAGAGAGAGAGAGAGAGAGAGAGAGAGAGAGAGAGAGAGAGAGAAAGAGAGAGAATATGGTGTAGTTGAAAGAACATAATCAGACCACAGATACAGATGCTTACAAATGCTTTGGTCGATGATATCAGCGTCCATTAATCCAAAGAGTTAAGTATTTTCTTTCTTTCATTAGTTTGTTCTCTTGTTCATTCTTTCTTTCTTTTATGTGTGTTGTGGGAATTGAACTCTTGGGTTTTTTTGCTTGAGGCTAGTTCTCTATCACTTGAGCCACAGTGCCACTGTTAGTTTTCTGGTGGTTAGAGTTAAGAGTCTTCCCAGGCTGGCTTTGAACTGTGAATCTTAAATCTCAGTCTCCTGAGTAGCTAGGATTATAGGCATGAGCACCCAGCTTCACTAAGTATTTTCTACTTCAAAAGCAAAGTTTCTGGCACCAAGTTTATTATCTCTAAAGTACAATATGTCTGAATTATAAATATTAGAGCTTCTCCTGAGGAATCTTTGTAGTAATTAGAAACAATGAATTTAAAGCCTTTGACACACACTTTGACTCTGACAGTTAAGTTAGTGCCAGAGAGGATCTACCAGACTTATTATGTAGGCTTAAGTCAGAGAGGCAAAGAGTCACACTTGCATCTCTGCAGAACAATGGATTTGCTATAGGATTTGAGCCTTAGCAATTGTGGGAACTAGTGAAGAGGCCCATGAAATGCCAGCTATTAACCTAAGATTTGGAACCCTAGATGTTCATCCAGGAAACAAAAGAAGCAGTGAGGCCCAGACACAGGTTGGTAGTCACCGAATAAATTAGACATTGAACTTAACCATCAACACCTTGAACCAGGATACAGGAGACAATGACATATTTTTCCAAGAAGCTCTACACATTTACCTTATGATTTTTAAGACATGGAAGAAATGGTAGGCACTGGAGAAGCTCTGAGCCAGTAATGTGAGACTCCAATAATATAAACCATGTACCACGAGCTGCCATAGTGTCTGGTGCTCTATTCTGACCATCAGCACCTAGGATTGTTGCCTTATTTGTCTTCCTAAACTTACACGTGTTTCTGTTTTGTTTAGTTCTAACCCATAGCTACATAGGGAAGAATGCATTAACAATTATAGTGTCAGCATAGGTAAATGGACACATTATACTATTCCATGACACTGTGGCCCAAATGTCAGATGATTAAATCAATAAGATATGATCTGTAAAAGTTATACAACACAGTGATAGTGATGGCACTCTGTCTGATACTACTTCCTTCGAGATTCTGTATGATGGATTTAGAACTTGCTACTCACCATGGCTGAAGAAAAAAAAACATACTGTCAGATAATTCACTGCTCATAAAGCTTTTGTGCAGAGTTGGCTCACAGTTTATCCTTTTCCTTTCAAGGGAAAAGTGAGTGTTCTACTATATCTGATATCAAATAACCAAAAACACATATATACAATATATAAGATAGCAAGGTTAATTACTGTAACAATATGAGATAACCAAGGGACAGCAAAAGAGATGAGAGATAACATAGTACATTAAGGACAACAATCAATAGGTCAGGCAAGTAAAATACAAGTATAGGAAAAAGGAGATTGTATTTTCAACTGAAGGTACAGACTTCTTATACTCCCCTCCTCTGGACACAGGGGCACATTTTAATGATTTGCTCTGGATTCAAGCACATTATACACAGTATTATGCTTTGTAGTTAGTATGAGTTGTGTCCCTCAATGATGATTCATGTACTACAAGCCTGGATCTCAGTGTGAGGCTAATGAAAGGTAATAGAACTTTTAAGGGGTGGGAGTGAGGTAAGGAATTTAGGTCTTTGAGGGGCGGCGGGACTAAGGAGTTGCCAATGCAATAATAAAGTATTAATGAAATTCTTAGGGAACCCTAGTAAGATCCTACATTGTGAGTGATTTATAAAGGAACAAGCTCTTTCCTGGAAACAAGGTCTGACTGCTTACATCCATGGGATCGCTGTGCCTCAACTCTAGGCACTATGATGTCATGTCTCACCAGATCCTCATGAATTGGTCAAGAAGTTGCCTCATCTGAACTTCCTAGTCTTTGAACTTTGGGACCTTGTTTCTATTGAGAAGTTTTTCATCCATGTGGCTCTCTCTGCATACTGTGCACATAATACATCCATTGTTTTTATGCCTCTTTATTTCTCAAGGATGTTGGTATAAGCAAAGAGTATTGAAATATTATTTTCCCTGTGAAGCAAAGGATATACATGATAATGAAGACAAAATGTCCTCCTAGACCCAAGGGCAGACATATTTACTCTCCTCATAAAATATATGTATTCCTTAATCTCAGACTTCCTCTCTTATCATGCAAGCCATCCCATAAGCAGATGGAACAGTCTTTCTTATGGGCACATTACACTCAGCACTCAAGGAACTGGAAAATCATGAGACTCACTAACTGCTGCTATCTCTATTTATTTGCTTCTGGCCATTGTTTTCACCCAGTACTTTCACATAAGAATGGGTCCAGCCATTTTCCTCACAAATACTGTACAATCACACCCCTTAGGGAAATTAACATTTCTTCTTATTTTGCTTATAAAGGTGGCTGTATTTCCAGTGAGATTATTTTGTATGAACATGCCTATAAGTTGAAGTAAAGGAACAAACATGTGACACTTTACTACCAATTTGTTTTCTGATTCATTGGTGTAAAGATCATCCAGGATAGTATTTCCCTTCTCCAATATTCTGTCAAATAATGCCAGTTTGACTCTACATTGTCATTTACTAAGTTTCTTATCATATTCGGTCTGGACTCAGTCTATCTCTGAATACTGTCTCAAACTTTATGATTTCCCTGACTCACTGAGTTAATTCCTACTTCTTGATATTTTGTTTCATTTTAATTCTTCTAGTCAGTTCTACTATCACAGATACTTTTTTATACTTATATTAGGGCTTTAACTCAGGGCCTCATGCTCTTGCCTGAAAAAGCTTTTTTACTCATGGCTGTTGATCCAAATTTCAAGTATAATTTTCTGCTGGTTAACTGGAGGTAGAGACTCTCCGACTTTTCTACTTCAGCTGGCTTTGAACCGAATGCCTAAGATCTGCCACTAATAGGATTATGGAAATGTGACACCAACACTCAGCCTTGTCACATATTTTCTTAATGTGTGTATGTGTGTGTGTGTGTGTGTGTGTTTGTGTGTAGATATGCATATTTTTGTCAGTCCTTGAACTCAGGGCCTGAGCATTGTCCTTGGGCTTTCTCAGGCTAGAGCTCTACCACTTGAGCCGCAGTACCACTTCTGGCTTTTTTCTATGTATGTGGTACTGAGAAATTGAACACAGGTCTTCGTGCGTGTTAAGCAAATACTCTACCACCAGGACAAACTCCTGCCCTGTAGTGTGTGTATTTTATGTCATCATCACTGGTTTTAATGATAGAGAATTTATAAGCACCTTTTAAACAGGAAATATTCATCCCAAATCTTCTCTTATGATATGCTTGTTAAGGAAATAATTGATGCCATATCTTTGCTTTTGCTAGCAGGGCTAATCAAAAATGATAAGACATGTCCAATGCACACAAAATCCTTTGTATTTTGATAATTTTGATATAATTTTCTTGTGAAAAATTTAAGTTAATTTTAATTAAGGTAATTATATCAATTATAAGTTAATAATAATAAATGAGTAAAAATAAATTAATTATAGAGACATCTGAGATTTTATAAAACTATCAAAGAAATCTTTGCAGCAAATAAACTGTCCTGTGTGCTTGTTAAAATACTAACTTCTCTAGCTCATTTAAAATTAAACTAGGACACCACATGTTTTCTATTTGTCATCTACTTCTACATATGTCACTCATTAGAAGATTTTTTTAATTCACAATTTAATCATAAATCTAAAACCCCATGCTAGATGGCTCAGTGAAGGAATAATTTCTAATAGTTGAATCATTCATCAGGTATAAGTGAAATTATGACCTAGGAATAAAGCTTAGTGGTGGAG
Source organism: Megascapheus bottae (assembly GCF_031878675.1). Taxonomy (NCBI): domain Eukaryota; kingdom Metazoa; phylum Chordata; class Mammalia; order Rodentia; family Geomyidae; genus Megascapheus; species Megascapheus bottae. The sequence continues at coordinate 340,183 of NW_028327830.1, read as the reverse complement.
TGCTGGCCGAGCATGCATGCTGCCCTGAGTTCAATTCCTCTGTATCATGTGAACAGAAAAGGCTAGAAATGGTATTGTGGCTCAAGTGGTACAGTGTTGAGCAAAAGTAGTTCAAGGGCAGTGTTGTGGCTCTGAGTTGAAGATCCAGGACTGGCAAAAACTTTAAAAATGAAATATGAAACAAAACCAGAATTAAGCAAAACATTTGGTGATAATTATGAACTGCAATAAATTAGGATTCCAGAATCAACAACTTCTAAACCTCATTTCCACTCTGTTTCAGGATAAATGTTATCCTAACCAGTCCATAAAAATGCACATTATAATTTTTGCATTTTTGTAAGTTTCCTGCTGAGTGGATAGCAGATCTTTAGAAATGTGAACCTGATACAATGCTTTTATGAAACATCACTAAGCCTGGAATCTAGTGAGTCTAATGACTCAGGTTAGACCTAGAAGTTCCAAGAAAGCCAATCATTCCCTTTATTACCTGTTCTTAAAACCAAAGCACTACTGGACTAAGAGGTTTTATATCTAGTCCTTCCAGATGTGAGGAGAAACACAATAGCAATAGTAATGTAGAAATAATAATAGTTTTATCATATATTTGTATACTTACGTGAAGCATCATGGAAAATCATTTGTTTCACAAGCAACTAATTTGTTATAATTTTGTTGTAGTTTATGCAGCAATTTTTTTTATTTCAAATTCTTTTAAAATGAAGAGATAATTTTGTTAAAATAGCAGAATATGGCTTAGTAAAGTACAATATACTCATATGTAATAAGTCAAAACAGTCACATTATAACGAGGCACAAGTGGCCAACACATGCAATCTTATGAAGCTGAGACATGAACAATCTCAGTTTAAACCCATTCTAAGAAAAGGCAGAAAGACTCCATTTTGAATGAACTATCAAAAAGAAAGAGTAGGTGTGTTACTCAAGTGGTAGAACATCATCCATGAGCATGCAAGATGAAGTTTAAGGCCAGCATCCACACACACACAATTAAACTTAAAATGTAAATAAGATATTTTCCACAATTTGCACCTTGGTAATACAATTATTTTTCTAAAAAAATGAATACTAATTTGCTCATGGTGATGAGCTTGATATTCCAAAAATATTGTCTTTTATGTGCATGCAGTCTCTCAAATGGTTTATTATGATTACCAGTTAGTTATTCTACTCTCACAAAATCTTCAAACTATTTTTAGTCTACAAAGAACAGATTTCTAAATATTGCTTGAATCTATGACATGCCTGGCATGTCATAGAATTTCTTTCTCCCTCTGCAGAAAATACATTCTTACACCTAAAAGTAAATTTTAATATGTGTGAGTAATCTTCATTTATAATTCTCTCCAGTAAAAGTCAGTCTTAGAGAGTAACATCCCAATAAAAGAGAAAGTAGTTCTTTTTTCCTCAAACTTCCTTAGTATCTGCAGAATTCACTGCATATTTCACATATGAAGACTTCTTTAAGGATTTTTACCAGTGTTTTTTCTCTCATATATTTTTATTTTAATTAATAGAAGGGGTAAGTTGTATTCACCAGATAGAAGGTGCATTACTTCACACACAATGATACCCCTTCTCATGTTTTGTCCCCCCTATCCCCTCATCTTCTCTTCCCCCTTCCTTTTCATATTTCAAATAAACAAATAGTCGTATATCTGATATACCAGATGATTTTCACCAGTTTTATTTTGAACATCTCTTTAGGCCTCCTTCAAGATTCATAAATGATATTCATTGAAATGATCACCATGATATGAAAATAAGAGCTTTTTTGGGTTTTTTTTGTGTGTTGGTGAACGTTTATCTTTTCTTTTGTTTCTTTAGTGTATTGTTTGCAGTTTTTTCTTTTGTCTTTCTTCTCTGGTTTATTCCCCAAGATCACTGTTTCTGATTTCAGGACCATTTGTCTTGTATATAAATGTATCTGATTTGGGGAAGGGAAAGGAAATCACAGAACTAATGGGACAAGGACAAACTAACACAACAGCAGTACTCACTAGTCACTATGTTGAAAAGGAACTTTACACCTTGGGGTAGAAGGGATTTAGTGAAGGGGAGGGAAATCAGAAGAAAATGAGGGAGGGGGTAACACTGTTGGAAAAGAAATGCACTCATTACGTTATTAATGTAACTTTAACCCCTCTGTATATCACCCTTACAATTACGAAAAAAAAAGATCTTAAGGACTTGTGTCTAGCAGAAAATTTTTACTTTCACTTAGTTCTTTATTAAACATTCATTTTGACTCATTTTTGGGAAAACATTTTGAGAATGTCTTCCTTAGCATATATGAAGAGATATTCTTTTTTAATATTTTTATTATAAATAATAGAAGGGTTACACATATTCGCCAGATAGAAGGTGCATTACTTCACAAACATTGCTACCTTTTCTCATGTTTTTGTCCCCATTTCCCTCCCCCCACCCCCTACCCTCATCTTGTTTTCCCCCTTTCCTATTATGTTTCAAATAAACAAATAAACATATATATATACAATATATCAGATAACAAGATAAGATACTGCAACAATATGAGATAACCAAGGGACAATAAATGAGATGAAAAATAACACAGTATATTAAGAACAACAATCACACATTATTTTTATAATTATGGCTCTTGTTTCTGAAGAGATATTCTTCACTTAATTTTCAAGCA